>NW_027456540.1:0-17215 GCF_040206685.1 Ascaphus truei | reverse complement strand
TTAGTGAAGAAATATACAAATACTGGCTCTCTTAATGATATATAACCAATTAAAGGAAAAATATATGGAATATTAGAGGGTATAGCACCATCAGTTCCCCTACTCTTTAAGGAATGAACCTAAATCAAAATCAAGATTTAACCCCTGGGGGGGACTTTGTAGTTTTGTTTGGTCTTTATTTCTCTGTGAGAATTAAGATGTTTTATATTGAAATGGTCGGAGGAATGGTGGACTGTCAATTGGTCTATGCTATCTGAACTCTCTTGTTCCCTTGTATTTGTATGCGTGACATCACTTTCTCTTCCAGCACGTGGATTACCTGCAGGAGCTGCAACATCAGAGGCCATCTCTCCATGAGCATTGAAGGGGACATACAAGTTTTGGAAAGCAATACAGTTGAGATTTATAAGTGGTTATAACATTTTGACATGGTAAGTGCAATACAGTACTTACCTATGATATTTATACCTTTGATAAATTGTTTTAAGATGTGAGGCTCTCTGCATTCTTCTTGTTTCACACAAATGATCAAATATTTACCTTCTACCTGTATTTATAAAACAACTGATGCAGGTTATCTTTACATTTAAAGATGTACAAATGTCTTCAAAGTTGGTTCACAAATGTTTTCCCCAATTTTGCATTAATTTAAAAAAAAAATGCATTTCCGGAAGATAAGCTTAATTTGGTCTAAATAAGCAAAATGTATCGGCAATTAGACAAATTTCACGTATCCCACAACAATGTCAAGTAAATGGCAGTGTGTAAAGGGTCATGTGCCCTTGCACATTGGTCATGTCACATTGCATATGGTCATGTGACTCTCGCAATTGCTTTTTTCTAGGCATGCTGATTTTCGTGAAAACGTTTGCAAATAGAAAATGGCAAATTCTGCCTGGTTCACTACATTAATGAAAATGTAGCAGATCTTTATCTATATTTTGACATTCATGGCAGGTCATGGCTAGTTGATTCATAATACTGATTATTTTGACAAGTTAAAGTTTGATCTGTAGTTCCTTTATATATATATATATATATATATATATATATATATATATATATATATATATATTCCTGTATATTCATTTGCATGTCTTAGACAGGTCTGCAACCCTGTCTTTCACCACTATCGCCCAGCACACAGCACTTCCACTGCAGCAAGGGATTCTGGGAAATGACATGCAAATGAGCACACAGTGCCACCTTTTATCTCAAGCTCACATTACATGAATAACCCTTAGCCAATGCATGCTGCTTTAAACACAGCTTTTAAGCAAGGACTTGGGAGATGCAAAGTCAGTTAACCCACTCACAGACATGTTTCAACCTTGATGGGTATCATCAGTGTGAGGTTGGTTTCTGACATTTGCTCATTTGAGATTAAAGAGTAGGTAATCACCACATTTATTAAGGTTATGGTGGGTAAAAAAAGTGACAAAAACCCTCCACAGTATAGCATATAGCAACTGTAAATATTCCTGTATATTCATTTGCATGTCTTAGACAGGTCTGCAACCCTGTCTTTCACTACTATCGCAGTGGAAGTGCTGTGTGCTGGGCGATATCTAGAATACTATCTGGAGATAAGCCCCTGATGAAGACTTTGCAGTGGAAACGCGCGTTGGGTGATATCAGTGACTATTAAGGAGCCCTTGTTGATGACATCTAGAGTGGAGGACAACTTTAATCAGCCCCAGTACCTGCTGTGACGGCCATGGAGCAGATGCTGTTGCTGTGAATACCTTGTCTGACCCTATGACCCAGGGTGGTCTGAATGCTCATAAACAAAGGCACTTATGTAAGTGGAATACTTTGTGTTTTTAACATTAAAAACAGTACTATACTATTTTGCTTTCCCTTTTTTGTATATGGAATTTCCCCCCCTTTATGTGGATCTGGAGTACCAGTCTGGAGACATAAGTTGGTAACTTTGAACAACCACAACGCTTTCATTTCACGTTAAACATGTGAGTGCAAATTCTATAGAATTTCAAGCATTGAAGCTATTTTGTTGGAGTAGACAATATTGCACTATTTTGTGTTTCTACTTTCTTTTCCATGTCCTGATGTGATTTGCGCACCTGTTTCTCCTTCGTTTGCTGATTGAATTTGGTTTGAATTCTACGTCAGGAGCTGCACTCATTAAGGATAGTATATCATCTGTGTTACCTTTGATTTGTTGTGATATTATTTGCGCATGTTTTTTCTTTTTTATATATATAGTCAGATAAGGCAGTTGGCACTCCAATAGGTGCTGGTAAGCCACAGGTGCACGTCCCATATAGAGAATGTAGTTATACGTTACCGTTCCAAGGATTGGTAAACAAGAGACAGCACTCAGGGACCCCCTGAGGAAGGTCCCATTCTGTAGGACCGAAACGTTGGGTTTCTGGATGTATTTTTGCTTTCACTAATACACTTTGATTTTCAACATTGAGTGCTGTCTCTTGTTTACCAATCCTTGGAACGGTAACATATAACTATACATATATATATATATATATATATATATATATATATATATATATATATATATATATATATATATATATATATACACGTGTATTAATCACATAAGTACTCAGTGGTGGTCTGGGTCTAAATGTATCCTTATATATAGAGATATTGACCTTCCTATTTTTTCCCTTCCTTTGACAGTTCCTTCAGTGCTAGATGATACCTGCAATGTATTACACACCACATAACTTCATTACTGAAGGAAATAATCAGATATACAAGACAAAATATAACAATAACAATACAATACGTATTGTATTCACCAAATAAAACTAATCATTAATGTATTATGTTTATTATCATAAGAAGAAAAAGGGATGTTTTTTGTAAGAACTGAGATTAAAAAAAACTGGTAATTATTACATTATTAGGAATGGATCTAGAATACTATCTGAGAATTGATACATGTTTATTCTGGCAGATTTCCTTGTTTGATGATATCTTATTTTTTGTATAGTTTGGATATAAATTACATTTCCTGTGGTTAGGGCTCCACTGCCCTACAAAAAACACAACCCATAGTAGTATGAATAGAAATGATAACAATAATAATAGATATAATTATTATTAATATTATTATTATTATTATTATTATTATTATGTGTCATGGTTGGCACTTATATGAAGCTTTGCTGGTTGGGAAAAGGGATTCACGAAAAAGTATTCATTGAGTTTGGAAAGATTTATTAAAGACCATATACATACAGTAGTTGGTAAAAACCTGTTTTAGTCAATAGATTAAAATTGCTGCCACCTACTGGATATGTGTGGTCACTGCATTTGTTCTCTGCATTCAGGAATCCCCTTTGATTACACAGATACAGTATGTATTCTATGTGTAGTAGTCTCAACTATTTCAGGCATGGAAAAATTATTGTTGCAATCTTTATCTAACAAGATTGTATCAGGCAATGAAAAGAGGAGCAGTTGAATGCATTAGTGAAACATGGTTACATGAGAATAATGAAACATGCACCCAAGAGTTCTTAAGGAGCTAAGTTCAGTAATAGCCAACCATTACATTTAATATGCAAGGATTCTATTTCCACAGACTCAGTACCACAAGATTGGCATAAAGCAGATGTGGTGCCTATATTTAAAAAGGGAGCTAGATCACAACAGGGGAATTACAGACCTGTAAGCTTGACATCAATAGTGGGGAAGCTACTTTAAGGTTTAGTACGGGATAATATTCAGGAATACCTAATGGATAACAAAATAATTAGTAACAGTCAGCATGAATTTATGAAGGATAGGCCGTGCCAAACGAACTTTATTAGTTTCTTTGAGGAGGTAAGTAGGAATTTAGACAGGGCTAATGCAGTTGATGTGGTCTACTTAGATTTTGCAAAGTTGAAAATGGAGTAACTCAAGGATCGGTACTGGGACCCTTACTTTTTAACTTGTTTATTAATGACCATGAGGTTGGCATAGAGAGCAAAGTCTTCATTTTCATCATACAAAATTAGGTCAATCATTGATGGAGAAGGATATAGGTGTGTATGTAAACAGCAGACTTAGCAATAGTGCCCAATGTCATGCAGTAGCTGCAAAGACAAATAAGATCTGATCTTACATTAAACGGGGAATGGATAGAAGGGAAGTAAGCATAATTATGCCACTGTATAAAGCATTAGAGGATATGATAACTACAGTATATACAAATATATTCTGGGTCAATACAAGGAGCTTTGAAAAAAGCTATTCATCCCAAGTGCAGTACAAACGACACAGGGTCATCTCTTAAGGTTGGAGAGAAGGAGATTTCACCAGCAACAAAGGAAAGGGTTCTTTACAGTAAGGGCAGTTAAAATGTGGAATTCCTTACCCATGGAGACTGTAATGGCAGATACAATAGATATCTTCAAAAAAAGGTTGCACATGTTTTAGAAAGGAAAGGTATACAGGGATATTCCAAATAAGTAAACATTGGCAGGGTGTTGATTCAGAGAGAAATCTGATTGCCATTATTTGGAGTCAGGAAGCAATTAAATTTTCCCCTTATGAGACATCATTGGATGATGTTTAACTGGAGTTTTATGTTTGCCTTCCTCTGGATCAAAATACTGTAAATACAAATATAGGATACAGTATCTGTCATCTAAATGTTAGCATAGGTTGGACTTTGACATATGTCTTTTTTCAACCCCATCTACTATGTAACTATGTAAGTTGCACTTTATTGTTTTCATATATGTCTTACAGTTAAAAAAGTAAAGGGGGAGTATAGAATAGGCACACCGAATTTTTAATTAAAAAAGTGCTGTTTAACTTCGGTGTCTGAAATTGCCCACTCAAAGTACTAAAGAACAGCCCAGAAATGACAAATTAGCAGTTTTGATTTTATCAGTATAGCAAAAAAAGTATGCTAAAACAAAATGTTTCAAATGTTTTTTTTTATTTATTTAGTTATGATACCATATCTAGTTTCTCAAAAGTGTAAAAAATGATAGAGATGAATGAACAAGTCCTAATCAATGTCCTGGAATCTCACGGATTCTTTGGACCAAATCTGTCCTGTTCCCCCATTAAAATCCATCTGCAGATTGGTCACTAAAAAATCCATGCAGATCAATCCAAGCCGATCATTGGATACAAACCAGACGGATCTTTAAGAATCTGATCTGCGGATTGCACAATTCACGGCCAGATTGTTAAAAAGCCACACACAGATTAATCCACACAGAGAGAGATTCCCCCCCACACTCCCCCGCCACAGATTAAGCTGTGTTCGGATTTTTAACAATCCAGCCACGGATTTCGGATTACTCTCATAACATAAAAATCAAATATCTGAAACTGCAGTTATGCCTTTTTGAGACTAATTCGCAGAAACCCTTGGACTAAAGGAACTGGCCGAAACAGATACAAATCCGCAAAAACAACCGCCAATCTTTAATGATGGCTATTTGAGGGCTATCAAACTATTTATTCGGATGACTGAAAATGTTCTACACCTTGAAAATTTTTTAATTGATTGTTCATCCACCAAAGCTTCATTTCTTTACAAGAAATAAAGATCCCTGCTACTGTATACGTGTCATGGTGATTATCTGTGATGCCTCTCCATGCTGCCCACTACCCTCAGTAATACCAACCAGGAGAGTCTTATGTTTATCTGGTGGTGTTTACAGGGGAATAAAGGGTATAAGGGTTAGTAATGTTATTCTGCCACAGTAGCTAATGAAGAAGACATGGTTCTATTATTATTTAGATATCTGCCCTTCAATTAGAATAAACATTCATGTGAGTATACGCGACAGAGCTTCCTAGGCTATTGTGGCATGTAAAGTGTGGTCTGCATTCAAGGGCATTTATTTCAAATGTGCACCACAATTAACCACATAAAACATCTTCCTTTAGCAGTACATGCACATGCAGGGAACTTTCATGATTGGCCTTGTCACTGATACAATAGTACTCTCCCCTCTCACGTTGCTGTCTTTTAATCTTCCCTCTGTTTGCTAGATTTCAGTAAAACACCTACAGTGAAGGAGGCTAGAAGAAGCATCTTGAGACAAAACTAACATAAACCCACTTACACTCACAATAACACCAAACATTTTAGGTGACCCTGGGAGGTCAAATGACTTTGCAGAAGTAGAGAAAAATTAGGCTCACAAACAGAATCCAGCTGTTCCATTTGTTTTGTCTGCAATGGCATGTTTACGTTTTGTTTCATGTCATTTAAGTCCCAATGGCCCTATTCAATATGAATTAGAGCACAAGAGAGAAGTTTAGACAAAAAGTTGGACAGAGAAACACAGCAGGAGAAATCCAATCCAAATATGGTCCATAGTGCCGATGTTTCCACACTGGTCAAATTTTACACTTAATTCTTGATTGTCATATTTTGTAGGATATTACATTGAGACTTGCATGACATATTGCACTTGGCAGTGAAGTTTATGTGCAATATAGAAAAAATGGTCGCAATCTGTTTACATTCCTTGGTTACAGTGAGAATACATTCTTTAGAAATACAACCAATGAATGGTGCATGTGTATATCACATATATGTATTGTATTGATTTATATGCATAAGAATTGTTTAATGTATAATGATTCTCCTGCCTCTCTTTAAAAGAGCACATTTGTTTTATTATTTTGACATCACAAACTGTGCTGTAGAGGACTATGCACTAATCTCCCACAAAGTGAATCACCAGTCCCAGCAAACAAACATCGTTTTTCAAGTATCCTACATTTGATGTGGATCATTAATCATTTATGGCAAGTCAGAAGTAAGTGACAGAATGGATTCATAATTTGATACATCCAGTTACATAACTACCCTCCAAATCACATGCTGATGTACACAGGGAAGAATAAATGAAAAACAGCTTGATATGATGATGCTTTGAGATGCAAGATTAAAAGCAACAGTTTTATGGGAATATGGCGCTGACATGTCTTGATACATACTTGATACATGCCTTTAGCCTTGCATGGGCATACAGTACTCATACAGAATCATATGTGCTGCTCTGAGAAATCCCATTGGAGCAGACATACTGTAGAGGGAGTTTAAGCGTTCACACGTTTAGCAAGGGTATGTTTTGTAGTAAAGACGAAAATTCACTGTGATTATATCAAATTTACAAATAGACTAGCCTTAGCCTTAATGGTATGTAGTGACATATATTGGTAATGTAGTGAGAGCACGTGGCATAGTATTAAATAGGCTGCATTGTCAATGTTAGCAAATAATAAAAATATACAGATATGTGTTTTTTTCTTTTGTTCATCAACATTTTATATTGTATATATTACAAATTGCATGTGAACATTTGTACAGTACAGTACAGTACTTACTCATTTAGTACATGGCCAAGCACAAAAGAAAACTCACCAGAACAAGCTTTATAAATGCTGATCGGCAGAAACACAAGATCATCTAGGACAATACCCTGGGTTTCAAGGATTTTGCCTGATTTTTACTTTCTTACTAACCCCCTTACATTTCACAATTTTTTTTGTATGAATTATGCTCATTTACAATTAACCTTTTTTTTAATATTTTCAAATAATGGCATGTTTTAATTAATAAATCTGATGGCAATTTTGCAACAACCCAATGAGCCCCTCCCGCCCCCCCGACCCCAAAAAATAAAAAAGCCCAGGAAAAATCATTGTTCAGTTCAGAAGACTACTTTGAACTTTATATAACATTTATTAAAAACCACACACTTATTTCTCAAATTTGTATTTGCCTTTAAGATTCATCAAGTATCAGTAGAAGGTATAATTACTGCAATCAGTTATATTACATTCATCATTAATAATTTTGTATTTGATTTTTTATCTAAAAAAACATGTATATGAAAAATGTTAGTTTAGTAATTATAATTATTTTTTTTGCACTCATTTTTATTAATCTTTCTACCTCTTTATAAATCCCTACTCTAGTACTTCCTTCACATTAAATATAAAGTTAGTCTTCTTAAACACTATTTTATATTAGTAATACTGTAATATCATTGTTAGTTTGTTTAGCGGGACTGTTATTTGTTCAGATGTATATAATCTAAAAGGCACTCACGATTACTATAGTCTTCTAAACTGGGATCACAAACAGGTGAAAATAGTGTCTTCAGAATAGTGTCTTCAGAATAGTGTCTTCAGAAGGGTCCCATTCAAGGACCAATACCTTGATTTGATCAAAAGAAACATTTTTTTCTACACCAGGAAAGTTCTGTGAGTGCCGATCCTCTCAATTTCATATAACTTAACTAATGTGTGGTGGATACCAATCCAAGCTTCAAATTGCAAAGCCAGTATAACCAGGCTCACACTGATGAGATCCAAAAGGACGAAGCAGCTGTCTGTGGGTAGGTTTGCTGGCTGTGTAACTTAACCCAGACTGTGCTGAAAAGCTGTGCAATGCAGCAAGCATAAGCTTATAGGGGTCCATGTGAAAATGGATTTGAAGCAAAAGGTGGCACTGTATGCTCATTTGCATGTCATTTCCCAGAATTCCTGGCTGCAGTGGAAGCACTGTATGCTGGGTGATAATGGTGAAAGGCAGGGTTGCAGACCTGTCTAAGACATGCAAATGAGCACATGAGCAAATGAGCATATATATATATATATATATATATATATATATATATATATATATACTATAAATTAACTAAGTGTGCAAACAAACACAATAAAACCAGGATTATAACAATAAATGCTGCCACAGTGTTACACTATACACAATAGTTATATATGGGAAGAGAAAAAAGGGAGAACACAGGCGCAAAAATGGTTAAATATAATATATAAAATATATAAAGTGCATAAATTGAAAAAATAGCTGATATCTTGAGGATGAATTCTGAAATGAATGAAAAGAGACAAAATATGGTGAAGCACGTTTTAGTAGTAAAATTACGCAAAAGTAGACAGCTACTTACAAAGTAGCCAATAGTTTAGGCATGTAGGACACATAGGTTCCTCTCCTTCCCGCTACTCGGTCTGCTGGTCTGTTTCTCTCCACGTGGGACGCCGAGATTCTATGGCTGCTTTGTCTGTGGATGATTTCCAGTACTCCCAAGTTACTCCGTAGGTCTCGCGAGACCGCGAACGTGACGTCACCCGGTTTATCTTTGGGCCGGAGCAGGGAGTTGCAATGTCCAAAATAGGAACCAGTATTGCGATTTGAAATCAACGTATAGCAATTTGGAGATAGGGGGAGCTTAATATGTATAATCTTAAGCCTTGCCCTACGCGTTTCATCCTATTCATAGGGCAAGGCTTAAGATTACACATATTAAGCTCCCCCTGTCTCCCTGTGGGACCGAAACGTTGGCTTTCGTGTAACTGTTTTTTTAATACAATTACCTTTTGGATTACTCCTTGCTGTATGCTGTCTCCTTTACCGGTTCTTGGACTGGTAATTATACTGTGTGTTCTCCTATGGGACTAGCATCTGCCTTATGTTGTACACCAGTGTGCTGAATGTCTCTGCGTTACTATATATATATATATATATATGCGGTACATATTGCACCACTGCATATAACATGGTTATTTATCTCTCAAATGAATAGTACACTGTATTATATACTGTATTTACAAAGGGAAGAAAAACAGATACATTGGTGCTTGTTTGAATGTTTATTTGTATGTTTTTGAAGGCATATTCCATTTGTGCAATAGGACTGTTTGTTTTTTTACTGAGTTTTATGAAGATTAATTTTCCATAGATTTTTTTCAATACAGAATGATGAGGGCGGTGAAGGATATTGTAGTTCTGGTTCTATTGGTTGCCTTCAGCTACTTAGAGCAGCCAGGAAATTAACACAATACTTATCACATATACATATTCTGGTCGCTTACTGTACAAATGAATAATAATGTATAAATTCAAAATAATAAAATTAGTCATAGTAATGTATGCAATAAGTATATCTTAATAATATTAAAACAGTAACAACAATAGTAATAATATTAATAATAATATTAATAAATAATATTTAATTCAAAACTAACACATAATTATATGATCAAGTATTTTTGACTACCTTTTGTTTTATTCTGTGTCTTTGTGGAATATTTTGTGTACAGCTGTTCGTTCAAATAACATACTAGAAAACGAATTGAATTAAATAAAATGTAAGCAAAGCCCCGGACTGATTTGGCTTTCAGTAATACTGTAAATACAAATATTTAGCTACATTTAGCATAGGTTGAACTTGATGAACATATGTCTATTTTCCACGTCATCTACTATGTAACTATATAACTGTGTAACATCTCAATAAAGTAGTAAAACCCAGTTGGGTTGTGTCTTTTTATAGGAAATGCTGTAGGCAAATGTACTTCCAGTACAACAGTAATCATAAAATCTTGGCGGTGTAATCATTTATCCCTTCAGTGAACAATGTTTCCCAGACTGTGCAAAGTAATTTATTCCAGGTGTCTTATACACTGAAGGAGTTAAAAATGCTATCTGCCCCAAAGGTACTTTAAAAAAACTAATTGTTCAATAGTCCTCAAAGTATCGGCTGTAATACCCACTGAACAATATATTGCCAATGTACACAGCTGTGAACATAACATGTTGCAGGCACAATGTGTATCTGCCCAAAGAGCTTACAATCTAATCTTGGTGCCTAACGCACAGAAATAAAATAATGGTCACAAGGAAAGCTGGAATTTGAACCAGGTTCATCCAATTTAAAGACAGCAAGTGGTCTTAATACTTTACATAGCTGCTCCTTCAGCCCATTTTTTTCCATAATGCTTTGAAAACTGAAAATAATAAACCAAATTCTAATTTTAGCAACATAGTAAATCAACTACCTGATGTGGGGATATCTCTATTTCAAACAACCTTCTCTTGTAATGTCAAAATATAATCGATTTTATTGTATAATTATTAACATATTGATGGCCACCGACAAAAATTCTGCCCTTGTTTACTTTTTATTGTGCATACAACAGTAACAGAAAAAGTAAGGAAAGAAAAAAAGCTTTGAAAGAAGTTGCCCATCTGTGTAGCCAACACATACTGTACATCTTGCAGTAGGGTAAAAGATTTCAGATGGTATATTAAATAAGTTATGGTGGATACATTTTTTTTTTACAAAACCCCTCCACTGTACAGCAAATAAAAATATCACTTGTGAGCAAATTCATATATTTGCTGTACGCTGTGCAGTGCCATTTTTTCTACCCACCATACCTTATTTAAGGTGTGGTTGAAACTTGTACAGTATATTGACTTTTTTTTTTTTAAAGAAATGAAACATCAGAGGGTGAGGGGTCAGCATATAGGGAGAAAGAGATTTATACAATGGTGTCTATATATCAAGGGAAAAGTGGTGCAATTCTGGGGCCAAAAAGTTGCTCCAAATGCATTTACAAAATCCCATTTTTTTCCAATGGATTTTTGCCTTTTTTATTTTCTCAAACATTTTATTCACTTTTATTCCGTTTTCGGATTTTTGCCTTTAATACACCTGGTGCTTATTTTTGGCCCCAGAATTGCCCCCACGTTTGCCTTGATACACATAACCCCGTTGTGTGTTTTGGTGGTCCTGTTTTGATAGCACGAATAGGAACAGAAGCTAGCTTCAATAAGTAGGTGAATCCACTTATGTGTCTCTCCTCCCCCGTGTTTCAATGGCTGGTGTCTCCCAGACACAGAGGGTGGAGACACAAGTCAATGAATGAGTGGGAAATCTTCAAAACCGCAAAAGCATCCAAAAAGCAGCCTAGGCTACAGGACTAATGATTTCATTGCACTGACTTGATGCCTTAAGGGAGGAGATGGATCAAATCTCATCAAAAGGAAGGTCTGGAGTAGGGGCCAGCCTAGCAGGCAGCCTTGTCTAGTCTCTCATCGCTGTCTTTATCTGACCCTGATCAGGTCAGAGCACAGAAAGGAGCTGCCTGCTGCTGCTCGCTTGGTTACTCGGCTATTACAATTTGATGTGGGATCCTTGTGTTACTCTTTAGATTACAGTCCTGTCTCTGATCTCCTTTTTTATGATGCTACATTCTAACCACTTTCCCCATCCATGGATACCTATTTTTTTTTTAATCTGGGCAGATAGATGTGATTTCACAGGGTAAAACAACTACCTGATGCTATAGTAGTAATAAGGCACTTCTGAATTTAGTCTACCACCAGATTCACTCCTCCCCCCCCCCCCCCGGAAACTCAACTATGGAGTGTCCTACAGGCTTGAAATGAACATAAATACATTTGTTTTACACGAGACAGTAAATGTAATTCCTTCATAAATAATACAGAGCATTAAAAAAAATAGTGTATACTGTTTTGTAACTGGTATAGCAACAATATTGCGATTCGTATATTGCTTAATGCAAACAAGTATGTGTCCCGTACTCCTATGCAATCAATTTAAATTGAGGCAAACATGGATATAGATAAGTGGTCAGGAATTTAGTGCTTTATTCTGTGGAAGGTAGACAAAAATAACAGCAACATTGCTGTAAAAAATGAAAAGAGGCACCAAGTGACTAATGAGATAAAAACTTCGCCACTCGCCAGCAGTCATTGGACTGCTGCTCTAGCTGGAGAAATGACAGCGCTGTCTGATGTGAAATAGACTATCGTGTCCTGAACCAGCAGCAGCAGCAGCAGCAGGAGATCAGACCTTGTCCATATCTTACTGTGGTCAGTGAGAAAGGAGGAGGGTGAGAGAGGCAGCGAGATTCATCCAGGGCGGATCGGGGGAGATAAAGAAAGAGCTGGGGAGAGAGTGTAAGAGATATGGATACAGAAAAGCTGCAAGAGACGGAGAAAGAATTAGAGCAAGATAGGAAGCAAGAGAAGAGATGATGGGGAGAGGAGGAGAGAGAGAGGAGGAGAGAGAGAGGAGGAGAGAGAGAGAGAGAGAGAGAGAGAGAGAGAGAGAGAGAGAGACACATGCTGAAACAGAGGGGTAGACAGTAGGAATATGAATCCTGCATTAGTCAAATGGTCTCCTTAAGACTATGTGTGAATAATAGGCTTGGGGGTACTGTGTTGCTCTCTGTCCTAAACAACACTCAGTGTTTACAGCACTCCGGGCTGATAATGCCTGCTGTAACCAGAAACATAGGAAAGGGTGTGTGTGATCCGCAGAGGTACAGTCCAGTCTCAGCTCTTTTTCAAAAGGGTCTCTGACCCCGACCCCCACCACCCCCCCTCCCCGAATGATCATCATGATAGGTTAATTGAAAGTAGTAGCTCCTTTTTTGTTTTCACCCAGGAAGCGAAGCTAGACAGCCCAGATTAGCTCACTTTCCTGGGCTACATATCCCAACCCAATCCCCAACCCTCCCCCCACTCACTGGTCCGTTTTTCTGTTGCAGTTTTGTTATTTGTTGTTGTTCATACTGCAGAGATTTTACTTTTGGTGTGGGGACAAAGGTTTAGTGTATTTTTATATTGTGTCATTTACCTGGGAGAGAGATACTAAACAGTAGTGAGAGGAAAGGCTGCAGTTTTACAAACACTGCTGCAGCAAACACAGCAGTGCTGCCAGGAAGTTAACTCTCTCACTGCTGCACTCTGCATCTCTCTCTCTCTCCTTCTCTCTCTCTCTCCTCTCAGTGAAACCCCTTCCCCTTTGCTGTTTAAGTTTTGTTTGTAAATTGGGGAAGGGTATTCAGAAGCCACAGGGGCAACAGGGACAAAAAGTGGCAGCTGAAATAGTCAGTAGCAGACCCGCATCGCCTAAACCAGGGACCTCTCCACACACCAACATCAGCCTCATTCGTATCAGACTCGGGAGGATTTAGACACGCTTGTGGGTTGAAAAAAAAAAAAACATAGTAGGAGGGGAGGGGGGAAGAAAAAAATAAAGGAAACGGAAGCCAATCAAAAGAGTAATAGTAGCAGCAGTCTATCCAACAGCAGCACCAGCAGAGGGACCCTCCTCTGATCACCCCCCCCCCCCCCCCCTGTCCTCAGCTCCAGCAGTAGCTCAGCAGCACTGAGTAGTCAGGAGGAAACTAGGTGACTCGCAGTCTATGCGCTGCCCCTTGTCTCTTCATTCAGAGCCTGACAGAGCCTGGATCTATAGGGGACCATGCACTATAGCCTCTCCAGTGGCATGTCCCTGGCAATGTGTTTCACCTCTCCTGGGATTATCACGTTTACTGGCTGGATTTTTTTGCTCAGCACTTTTGTTCGAATGTCTATGGGATCCTCATTCTTGACAGGTAAGGGTTTGCTATAGGAGTGTTCATTGATGTCCCGTGTAGGCATATCCAAAATTACCTTTATAAATGCATATTTACGCCCATTATATACATGTATATATATACTACATACTGTACAGATAACGTTACTATCACCGAGGTCCTAGAAAACTGTGTATACTGTATATATTTATATGTATCACTCATCTGCTATGTATGTGTGTGTGTGTGTGTGTGTGTGTGTGTGTGTGTATATATATATATATATATATATATATACACACACACACACACACACACACACACACACAACACACAACACACACAACACGTTGCACACAACCTTAGCCCACTTAACTATATCCTACTGTATCACTGAGCTTCTAGAAAATAATTTTCTTAATTGTAAGAGTTGCTATTAATACCAAGCGTTCCTCTCGCACTTCTGTATCAGCAATTCCATTAATATTCCATTGTATTTGTTAATGTAGTTGTGATCCATATGTAAGCATTCCTACAAGTAGCCCAGTGATTGACATACTGTACTCCACTTGCCTACCTTCGTGAGACAGGTGGCTTTATCCCTTAGACATGGTAGACTCAGAGTGTTCTCCTTGTAGCAAGCCATTTGCCCTGTGGGTCTCACCCGTTTGCCTGTACTTAATTGAAGGGGAATATCTTATATATAAAAGGAGAATGACTGCTGGATATAATTACATGTTTTCAGGCAGGTGAGGACCCAAGCCATTTCTTGAAGGACATACCTTAGTGACACCTGGTGCATAAAAGAAAACTTTAAGTTCAACTCTAGTAAATTCAAGCAGTGTTGAGTTTCAAAAAGTGATCCCAACCTGAGATAATACCAGCCTGATCATAGGGACTAGAGGGGAGAAGTAAAGAGGCTTGTCACGGGGATATCCTTGTTTCGTCTAGTTTTTAAAGAATTGGTCCTTGATGGAGTGTAAATGGCCATAGATCATCCAAATGTGTCAGGTTAGGAGACCACTACAGTCCTAAATGTCCTGTCTTCCACTAAATACTTCATTATGCTTTATATGGAGACATACGAGCAGAAAACAACATGTATTAACTAGAGTCACTAACATTTTTTTTTGTCTGCAGGATGTGTTTTCCTAAGTAATTGAAAGCTACCGTAGATCAGTCAACTTGGCACAGTTATTAAAGATATATTTCTGAGCACCAGATGCTATGAATGCATTACAATAAAATAAATGGTCAGGTCTGATGCTTAAACGTGTCATAGACATTTTACACGCACGTAGCTGTTGGTCTGTTGTAAGTATGCTTGTTCTATGGGCTACCTAATATATATATGTTATATATTTTAAACTGATTTTCCAGTGGATATTTAGTGTCCTCTTTATGCTACCCAATATGAACGTTGCAAGAGACAACAAATTTGGAGATACAAATACTACCATCATTGATCTACTCAAGTTCCCCATAAACATTCATCACAGATGTTGTAAAATCCAAGCTTTCTAGACTATAAATGTATATTTTTGAAATGTGCTGGTTTCTTTGATGGTGGAAAAAAAAACTACTGGCACCGAAACTGTGCACCACATTTCAAAGCATTTAAATCTTAAACAAAACGTTGAGGTTTGGGGCTTTATAATAAAACTGCTATGGTTTTCTTCTCTAAGGATCTGTGGCAAAATGTGAAAATGAAGGAGAAGCCCTACAGATCCCCTTTATCACTGACCACCCTTGTATCTCCTGTGTATGCATGGTAAGTGAGAGACTGAGGTTATTGTTAATTGGGTCTGTAACCCACTGTCTGTACTACATTCAAATGTACATTCTGTTATGTCTGTCAGTCTTTGTTGTGAAGGAGTTAATGCATGCCAATCAAAATCGTATTTATGCAGCCCCCCTACAGATTGTAGTTACCATTGATTGCTTGTTCAATTCTTAATATGCAGTACAATGAAGGATATGCATCAAAGTCTCCTGGCTGCAAAACTGGAGCAAAGAAAACTGTACCAGATTTATCAAAGAAAAAGGTCCCATAGGAAGCAGAGGCATTTTTTTTTTGCTTTCATAAATCTGGTGCTATTGTTCACTCCACTTTTTGCATAGGCTTTTCACCCAGGAGATTTTAATGTATAACCCCTTATATGCTTCACTGAGAATTTTTTCATATGCTATATGTATTATTTCAACAACAACAAACAATGAATGAACAATGTATTAATAGAATGATGCATTAACTTGCACTTTGAATGGTTAAATTCAGGGTAGTACCAGCAATACTTTGTCCTATACATATTGTTACACTGCAATGTTCAATTTATTTATTGACAGGAGTTCCCTACTGCTTTTGCAGTTGTGATCTAAAGTGGGCTTAACTAATGCCAGGATGTCTTTTGCTTTGTACTCATTTACATATGCAATTTTATTAATGTTATTAGGATGGTTAAAATATTTATTTGAAAGCATTTTAATCTATTCTACATCTCTCATTCAACTAGAGGTGTGGGACAAGCTCAGCTAGCCTTTTAAATACTGCCATTTAATATTTTTTTGAGTGAAATTAGGGGGAAAATGGCAAAAGTATGAACAATGTGAACTTTTGCAAAAATGTCAAGGAAATGCAACATTTAAGAGGAAAACATAAGCAAAATTCACAAACCAAAGACATTCATATATCTCTACATTCAAATAATTTTGTATCCACCAGCAAAGTTCAGTCCTACATACAGTAGTACCAATTCTAACTAACTACATTGTTATTTTTAATGGGTTAAAACGTGATGATTGATGGAGACATTGCAACATGAAGTTTAGGGTGAAATGTAGTACCATCTCTGCCTTATGATTGCCCCATACCCTAGGGGCTTATTCTGTAAGGTGTGATAGCGCAGGTGACGTGCTATTGCATGAAAAGTCCCATTGGCTTTAATGGAGCTTTCCTGTGCTGTCACACCTTACAGAATAAACCCCATAGACTGTGATTCATAAAGCCACGATGTGATGCAGCTAACGTGAGATCAGGGTGCGATTTCGCATATTGCGTATTACC
>NW_027456539.1:0-17333 GCF_040206685.1 Ascaphus truei | reverse complement strand
CTCGGCGAACAGCAACACAGGAACACGTTGTACAGGCTTGGGTTTCTCTCCTCTGGTAGCAGGGACCCAGGATCGAAAATCTCCACTCCAGATTAAAGTTCCTCACTTCAAGGTGGGGACGCCACTGCCGCTGTTGTAGAGGAGGCTACTCTCCTTGCCGGTTCCGGGTTGCTCCACGTGTATCGGAGATGAAGCCCTGTTCTAGAGGGTGAAACGCGTAGAGGGGGAGATCGTGGTGTAGCCCCAGTGTGTTAATGTGCGAATAAAGTTTTGTTGTATTCATCCGGGAGCTGTTTGGAGTCTGTCATGCGCAGTTGCGCCGGAGCCCTTCCATTTCTTGTACACATTCAGAAGGCTGCATGCGGGAGCTGAAGACTAGAGGAGAGCAGGACCCAGACCGGAGTTGCGACATAGGAAAGGGTTATATTTCCCTCCTACTCTGGTCATCTTAGTGGCCATGCATAGCTCCCTCTTTCCCAGCCCTACATGACTAGGTTGACACCATAGGTGCCACTACTGACTACCGAAGGGCAGGACAGTTTTTTCTTTGGTGTGATGTAAATGTAGACTGAAGGGGTTCAGATTGAATGCAGCTGTTGTTTTAAAGTTCTTTGTCCTTCTGTGTCATTAAAAATATGCCAGTGGGTGGGGTTAACGAAACACATAGTACTAAGCAAAAGCAGATGTTAACCCATAGCATGGTTCTGTGCAGAGGGGAGCAGCTCTTTGGGAACCCTATCAGGCATCCGCCTTTGGGTGATGCAGATGTAGATACTGGGGCTGAGTATTTCAAATTGTTATTGGTCAATTGAAACATTATCTTTCAAATAACAATATTTCAATGTATTTCTTTTTAGGTAATGCAAGATATGAATAATGACCTTGGCTGCTCACTCCAGTGTCCAACTCATGTACTCCAGCAGGGTACTACTATAATTAGGTATATTTATAGAATCTTTGGGCTCTACCATTGAGCAGACATGTGGACTGTATAAAGTCAAGTTATATGTTTGGATAAGTCATAAGGAGTGCCACAGTATACACCCGCAAAGTTCCAAAGATGGCAGATTATTGTGCCATTTTATAAAACAAAGCAGTCAGGAATAACATTAAAGTTGACATTATGGATGACCAGTTTGAGGATCCAAAGAAACCCCCTGCTGGAGTGCTGAGAAACATTGTGAGTGGTAATCAAGTATGGGCACATTTTATACAAGACTACATTATGTACTGTCCTGTAAGTCTGTTGCAATGTATATACAGTGACTTTAAATCATGTGTGAAATATATAGTGATGCACACAATTTCTTATGTCAGTACTAAAAGCAATCCTTCCATAATATGGTCATGTGAAACCTTCCATTTACAACAAGGATGGACTACTCTGATTAAGGTTAGAGCAAACTGGAATTTATTTCATGATGTGTAAACTTCCCGAATTCTGCTCACTTTTTTGGTATGATCTTGTAAAAAAGTTTGAAATACAGCAAAATGTTATCTATATCCAAAAGAAGTTCAAGTGAAATGAACTGTCAAAGAGAAATTTGACATTTTCAAGCAAGGAGAGAGGGAGAGCAAGGAAAAGGGGAGACCTCTTTAGTCATGGACCCATATACCCATACTTAGGCCTGGGACATAATAAACACTTTTGTGCTGTTGCTTTCTGCCGCTCGCTCTACCAGGAGCTTTATGCTGTCCTGGCAGAGGAGACAGCAAGCGCGCTTGGGAGGCAGGTATCACTGTTTGTGTGTCACTTGGTAGCTGTCAGTGTGTGTGTGTGGGTGTGTGGGTGTCACTTTGAAGTGGTCTGTGTGTTTGTGTGTCACTGGGGAACCTGTGTGTGTGTATATGTGTGTGTGTGTATATTATATAATATTTAATTTTTTTTTTAAAAAAGACATGTTGTGAGAATAAATTATTTATTAACATTGTGCAACTTTGATAAATATATTCACACACACACACACACACACACACACACACACACACACACACACACACACACACACACACACACACACACACACACACACACACACACACACACACACACACACACACACACACACACACACACACACACACACACACACACACACACAGACACACACACACACACACACACACACACACACACAGACAGACACACAGACACACAGACACACACAGACACCGACACACACACACACACACACACACACACACACACACACAGACACACACACACACACAGACACAGACACACACATACACACACACACACACACACAGACACAGACACACACACACACACACACACACAAATACACACACACACAGACACACACACAGACACACAGACACACACAAATACACACACACACATATGCATACACATACACACACACATACACATACACATACACACACAGACACACACAGACACACATACACACACACACACATACACACACACACACACACACACACACACACACACACACATACACACACACACACACACACACACACATAAACACACACACACAGACACACACACACACAGACACACACACACACAGACACACACACACACACATACACAGACACACACACATACATACACAAACACACACACACACACACAAACACACACCTCTGTGCTGGCTCTGTGCTTTGCTGGTCTGGTGGCTCTGCTGTCTCAGAACACCGACACAGAAGGAAAAAAAAAGACTGCAACCCCATTGGATGGGAGCGGTCACGTGACCGCTCCTCCGCTCCCCCAAGCGGCAAAATTTCAAACTCTCCTGTCTCTTCTGATTTTCTCAGCCTCCGCACGCATCAGCAAGCATGCGGAGGGAGAAACTATAGCCGCGCTGATTACAGATGCAGGGGCTTTGTGCATCTGTTCAGCGCAGCTTAGCCCACCTCAGCGACGCTGATTTCACTATGTCCCAGTGCTTATATTCTCGATCTCTCTCCCCCCTCTCTCTCCCTCTTTTTCTACCCCTCTCCACCGCCTCCTCTTTCCTGCCCAGCAAAATCCATATTTTAGGCAGTGAAGAATTTTATTTGACAAACTGCTTTAAAACTTTAAAAAAAAGTTTGATTATTCCCAAAGCGAGCAAACAGCAAATTTCATATAATTTGCAAATTACGGACAAAACTTTATCACTAGTATAAAACTTTTCAACTCAATATAAATGTACAAAGCATATACTGTAAAGCCTCAATATTACATAGTTACATAATACTGTAGACGAGGTTGAAAAAAGACATATATCCTTCAAGTACAAACTACTCTACATTTAGACGACAGATACTTTATCCTATATTTGTACTTACAGTATATTGATCAAGAGGAAGGGCAACAACAAAAAGAAAAACAGTGAAATATCATCTAATGATATCTCATAAGGTGAAAAATAAATTCCTTCCTGACTCCAAATATTGGCAATCAGATTAATCTTTGGATAAACATCCTTCCTATGTTTACTTAGTTGGTATATCCATGTATACCTGTACCTTTCCTTTCCAAAAATATGTCTAACCTTTTTATGAAGATATCTATTATATCTGCCATCACAGTCTCCATGGGTAATGAATTCCAAAATGTAATTGCCCTTACTGTAAAGGACACTTTCCTTTGTTACTGTTGAATTTTCATTTCTTGCAACCTTAATGGATGATCCTGTGTCGTTTGTACTGCCCTTGGGGTGAATAGCTATTTTTAAAGCTCCTTCTATTGTCCTCGAATATATTTATAAACAGTTACCATATCCCCTCTTAGAAGCCTATTTTCTAATGTAAACAAATCTAATACAGCTAGCCTCTCCTCATATTCAGATTGTCCATCCCCTTTATTAATATGGTGGCTCTTCTCTGCAATTTATCTAGTTCCATAATGTATTTTCTAAGGAGTGGTTCCCAAAAGTGTACTCCATATTTAAGATGTGGTCTTACTAATTCTTTATAAAGGGGCATACTTATATTTACTTTCCTTCCATCCATTGTCCGTTTAATGCAAGATAAGATCTTGTTTGCCTTTGCAGCTACTGCATGACTTATGGCACAATTAATAAGCCTGCTGTCTACAAGCACACATAAATCCTTCTCCATTAAATATTCTCCTAATTTATCCCAATTTAATTTTTAAGTTAACTGTTATTTCTTTTTTCCCAATTGCATAACCTTATATTTTTATCTGTATTAATCCTCATCTACCATTTACCTGCCCAATTTTCCAGTCTATCCAAGTCCTTCTAAAGAGAAATTACATCCTGCTGGGATTCTACTACTGTACCTTACACAATTTAGTTGTCATCCAGCAAACATGGAGACTTGCTCTCTATGCCAACCTCAAGGTCATTGATAAACAAGTTAAAAAGCAGGGGTACCAGTACCAATCTTGAGGTACTGTACTCCACTCACTTTAGCCCAACCTGAAAAAGTTCAATTTATTAAAACTCTCTGTTGTCTATACTTCAACCCGTTTTCAATAAAGGTGAAAATATTTTTACAGAGTGCACTTTGCTTAATTTTGTACACTAACCTCATGTGTGGAACCGTATCAAAAGTCTTTGTAAAATCTAAGTAGACCACATCAACGGCATTACTCTGGTCTAAATTCTTACCTCCTCAAAGAAACTATGGTTAGTTTGGTACAACCTATCCTTCATAAATCCACGCTAACTTTTACTAATAATTTTGTTTTCCAATAAGTATTCCTGAAAATTATACTGTGTTAAATCTACAAGTACAGTAGCTTCTCCACTATTGATGTCAGGCTTAAAAGTCTGTAATTCCTTGGTTGTGATTCCCTTTTTAACTATAGGCACAACATTTACTTAATGCCAATCTTGTGGTACTGAGCCAGTGGAAATATAGTCTTTAAATATTAAATGTAATGGTTTTGCTATTACTGAACTTAACTTCCTAAGAACTCTTGGATGTATGACATCAGGGCCAGGTGCCTTATTTACTTTAATTTTATCAAGCCGTCTATGAACTTCTTCCTCAGTTAACTAATTGTTCATTAAAATAGAGGTTGTGGCTTCTTCCTGTGGCACTACTATTGAAATGAATTATTCCATGGTAAACACAGAGGCAAATAATTTGCTTAATACCTCTGCTTTTTCCTTATCTCCAAAAATCTGCCTGCCCATCTCACACTGAAAGTGTCCTATATTTTATTTCTATTTTTTTTGTTATTAAGGTACTTAAAGAACTTTCTATTGCAATCCTTTTTTCACAATCCTTTTTTCATTATCCATTTGAAGGGAAAATTAAGTTTGTCTTGTTTCTGATGGCCTAGGCATGTAAGTGGTTTACTTTTGGTGTATAATGGGTTAACTAAGAATGCTTATTGTGCTGGACTAGTACTGTAGTGAAGACGAGTATTCTTAAACAAATCTGGGGCAATCACCAACAAGACCCAGGTACATGCTGGGTACATGCTGCAACATTTCAGTGACATTTCTGCAGACAGACTAATGGCCCATCGGATTAACAGCGGGGGTCCCTGGCAGTCCTATTCAAACTGAATGGTACTGCCAGGGACCCCTGCTTTGTTAATCTGATGGGCCATTAGTCTCTGCAGAAATGTCACTGAAATGTTGCAGCATGTACCCAGCATGTACCCAGCATGTACTCAGCATGTACCCAGCATGTACCTGGATCTTGTTGGTGATAGCCCCAGATTTTCCAAGGCACATTTACGGCAAGTTTTAGAATACTCGTTGGCACACCTGTAAATAACTTGTTTTGTTTGGCAAACAGTTTAGTTCCTCTTTTTTTGTCTGTTCCAGCTTCAGCATAGTTTTGTTTCTCTTTGTCAGGTGTCTGCTTCAGCTTGGAAGATGTTTCCTCTTTTATAGTCACTGCTTTAGTTTCATGGCTGACACTCAAAAAGTTAATGTTCTAGTGAGTGTGTTGTTGACTTCTCTAGGCAAGTCCAACTATCCCCCAGCCCCCATCTGATCCATGAGGTATGGGTATTTAAGCTTTGTCTTGGAAGTGGGGGGAGGGTAGAACCTCATCCCTGGACAAGGCTAACGGTAAAGCAAGCCGCTTGGTGTCCATGAATACTCGATCGCAGAAAAAGTAACTCTAAGGCTAAGGCCCCGCTCCCAGAGTCAGCGCGCCCGCACTGCAGACAGGCGGGGTGCTGACATACACAGACCGCGATATGCTGTCTGTAGGGAGCGGGAGCCGGAGCGGGAGGTGGGCGGGAGTGGGAGGTTTGAGCGGGAGGGGGGGCGTGGCTTGAGCGGAGGGACCCGCTACTCTCCCCCCCCTCCCCTCCCTCCCTCCACGGCTCGGGTAAGTAAAGCAACACACACACACACACGACAGAGGCAGGCACTCACGCACTCAGGCACACACATACACACACACACACACAGACAGAGGCAGGCACTCACGCACTCAGGCACACACACACACAAACTAGAAGGAACTTTAATTCACAATATTCTGCCATTACTTTTTAAGTCTCCCAAAGCCATAGCCACTCAGACACACACAGACAGGCACTCACGCTGCTGTCACTCCACACTCCTCCCCGCTCCCCGAAGCCTCTCCTCCTCCCGAAGCCTCCCCTCCCCATTGGCTCACAGCCACACCACGTGACGCGTCAACGCTAGGGAACACCATTCTCTTGTATCCCATAGCGGCTGACGCGCCACAGCGTGTAGTAAGCTGTGCAGCCAGGGGGGACTGGGACCGGCTCTGCAGGATTCCCCTGCTGGTGGGGAACTCGCGTGTGGCCGCCCGCGCCACCGAGCGCAGCGGGACCGAGGCCTAACTGCCAGGCTCGTGAGGAGAGGTGTAGGATTTCCCTTGGTAAACTGTGTGTGGTATCCACATTGCTGTGACTAGAAGCTTAGTACAGTAGAGACTGTGACTATTGTAACACAAACCAGTGGAAATCACCAAAAAGACCCAGGTACAGCCTGAATAAATGCCTTAAACGTGCCTTAAACTAGCCCCAGCATTTCTGCATTGATTAATTAACAGCGGGGGTCCCTGGCAGTCCCATTCAAACTGAATTGGACTGCCAGGGACCCCTGCTGTGTTAATCCTATGGGTCGTTAGTCAATGCAAAAATATCTTAAACGTGTCTCAAACTAGCCCAGCACATACCCAGCACATACCCTGAATGTAACCCGGCTAGTTTAAAGCAAGCGTTGGGATAATCGTGGCCTCGTCTGTATTTTAATAAACAATATTTGACTAACAACTGGTGTGTGTGTGTCCATATGTGTAGTTGTTGGTGATAATGACAATTCGAACAAGCATAAGCATTTTAATCAGTATGACTGAATAAGTATTTCCTGTCAGTACATTTGGCGTAGTCAGCAGGGTAAGCAACCCCTGTCAGCACACCATTTTTGATAATTTGATTGACCTTTTGCAACTTTTGTTACCTTCCTTATAATTCGGATATGATGCCTCATCCCTTTTGACTTTAAGGGGCCTATTCTGTAAGCCTCTATAAGCCATAAGTGGGCGATGAACGCATGAGTCACCAATTTTTGCAGCCGTCCAAAACACGTCGGGTGAGCGTCGATAAGCCACTTATCGGCATGTTCTGAAACGTATACAATTCTTGTAGCCTTGATTACTGCTGTGTCGGCCTGTATTCTAAAACTTCTCGGGGGCGTGGTGGTTCCATGTCCTCAATGCCACGCGGAGTAAATGGTGCATCCCCTGTGCTCATGCTGCATTCGCGCTGCCCGGCACCCGCGGTTGAACTGCGGTTGATTTGCGGTTGATCTTTTTAATTATAATGGTTCGGATTTAATTGGGTCAATTCTTGGCGTATCCGCCAGGTGTCAGATATTCATGAATTGTAATGAATTCTAATGTGTACACTGCTTGTGCTACAGTAATGTGTCGACTTGCAGTTGTTTAAAAAATCACACAGTGGTCCATTGTGAATTGACCTTGGTACTGAAGAAGTTACAGTATCAATTTAGGCGTTTCGTAATAAAAACTAAATGCACTGTGTCTTTTTCACATTACTGTATTTCTCACTGCACAATTGCTCGCCGAACGGAAACAATGAGTACACCGCAGTACCTGCAAAAAAGGCCTCACTGCACATATGCATATGTAATTTGCTCGGCAATTAATGCAGCAGCTGATAAAATGGCCACTGTTGGTAAAATCTATCAATATTTTATCTCAAATTTTGACTTTTACAAATTTTCACCTGATGCTCGTGTGTGGAAGCGTGCAATAAGGAAAAAGTTAAGTAGCGATCCGTGTTTTTTTTGTATTGCCCCTGCACATGGAGTTAGAGGAAGGTATTGGTGTGTGGTGCCAGATTTTTCCAGTATCTTTGATCATGGAGACTTCAAAAGGATATAGGTAAGATTTAATGAAAATAAGATTTGTCAATCCCAGGCCAGCAATGTAATAGCTAGGTAGAAAAAACCAGGCGCTTACCTCGAGTAACAAACAAAAGTGGGCTTACAGTGAAGCAATCACATCAACTATGGCTCTCTTGAAGATGCTCTGAGCCAGCAATAGAATCCCTCCTGCTTCTACCCCAGAAAAGGGTTAATCCAGAGCCCTTAGAGAAACATAAAAACAAACAGGCAATGGGGGAGCGTGGGATTATGGAGGCATATTCAATAATAATGCTGATAGTAGTCACAAATAGTTAGCTAAAAATGGGGGATAGGTTTAATATACTGAGGTACTTACACGGCCATGTGTAAGTAAACACAATGATTGGTAACTTTCTTAAGACGAACTCCGTCTCTCCCAGCAATGAAAATTGATAGGGTGTGGGGGAATAAATAACTAGAAGTATCTGTACTCACACGGCCCAGTGTGAGCAGTTGCAGGGGGTTGGTTACTTTGGGGTTAATTTCTTAACCCGTCCACACCTCTAGGTCTGCGTAGTGGGGACTGTCCTCAATCTTCAGGTTAGTAGGGTCTCAATACCCGGTTCCAGACGTCGGGTAGGGTCTCCCCCCCGAGATTATAATGTATGGGGGTTGGAGGAGGGGAAAACAGGTGAGGCACGATTCAGTTGTATAAAATTCAGAATATGCATTTATTAATATAACAACAACGGGACTCACACACATATAGGATGGACCCCTGCCTCCTCACGCAGTCCAGGATCAGGTTTGAGCTGCTGTTTGCACCAGTCCCGCGTCCGGGATGCAGGGAGAAAAAACTGTCCTGCTGGGCTGCAAACGCTGCTCTATGATCCGGCTACGGAAGCCTCCGTGGGTCAGATTCAGCTGTTTAATAGAGCATTACTGTACACTACCTGTATTATACTAGAGTACGTGTACAGTATTACTTACAGTACACTACCAGCAGTTCAAGCTGCCATATTTTAATCTTTTTTTTAAATATCAATACATTATGCACACAGACAAGTGATTAGTTACTGCAAATCGGTCTGTTCTCCTGTAATCAATCGCTTTGCTCATGGTTATTTAGTTCTATTATATTATTCACAATAATGGGAACGCATATGCAGATTAACACAGTGGGGGGTCCCTGCAGTTCCATCCAAACTGAATGGGCCTGCAGGGACCCTACTGTTTTAATCCGATGGGCCATTAGGAATCTCACAGAAGTGTTGAGGCAATGTTGAGGCATATACTGTGAGACTGCCCCAGAATTTCCCAGGCAAGAGTTCTAAGGCCTCGTCCAGGGTGGTGCTGAGCGGGCGGGCGCGCTCACGCTCGCCACGATGAAACACATTGCGACAATGTGTGTGGCCAGCGTGACTGGGCAGGCGCGCCTGCTCTGCGCTTAGCTGCTTGCCAAGCAAGCAAATTTGAATTTGCTGCTCGCAAGCGCGTCACGTGAGCGGTTCATCAATGAGGGCGAACCAGCTCCATGACGTCGTGGCCGCAACACCAGACGCGCGTGCACCTAGCCAGCCACGAATCACCCGGCCGAGCAGGGCACAGCGCACGAGCGCCAGCGCACCCCTTCCCTACCTGGCCGAGGCCTTATACTGGTGGCTGCATCTGTATACAGATGCAATCTTTCATTATCTCACAGCATTCACCCGCATGGAAGGAGCACATTCTGGAAATCAGGGATACTCTGCGGGATAGTCTATAGCAGGCCGTATTGAACCATTGGGATTAATACAGCTGGGTCCCTGTGTGGGGGTGTACCATGTCATGCCACACATGGTATATCTTTCAATCAGATTGGTTGGAGTACCATGTAATGGCATCCATTTATTTTTCTGGTGACATCATCTTAAAGGGAAAGAAGCATATCCGTCCTGATTGACAGTCAATGGAAATTGACAAGCCAGCCGATGTGTTTAACTATTACCCTTTCTGCGTATAAATAAGCACAGTGACAAGCAATGCATTTTTTGGCAAGTTATTTTTTTTATTTAAATGTCATGTATTTTATTTGGTGCAAGGTTTTTTTTCAGTTGCCCATTGATTGCCATAGTGGCAAACCAAGTCCATATTATGGGCATGGTTTACCCCTGTGCCAATCAATTGGCCCTCCGAGTCCAGCCGCAACCTGCACCTTACCTCCCACCACCGGCATCCACTTCCTCCCCCCCCCGAGGCCCCCACACCTACCGGCCCTCCGCGGCATAATCAGTTTTGGGCCTAGCCCACGCGGCCCTCCGAGTCCCAGCCTGCTCCTCACTCACCCCCCTACCGGCATCCACACCAACCCCCCTCCTCCCGATACCCCCCCTCCTCTGACACACCCCCTCCTCCCGACACCCCCCCCCCTCCTGATGCCAGCTCCGCTCTGATCTCAGCAGCCGACACTAAAGGTAGGGAGGGGGAGTGGGAGGTGTGGTGTGAGTGTGGAGTGCTGTGCAGTGTAGTGTGCTGTGAGTGCTGTGAGAGTGTGCTGTGAGTGCTGTGAGTGCTGTGAGAGTGTGCTGTGAGCTGTGTGCTGTGAGAGTGTGCTGTGAGAGTGTGCTGTGAGAGTGTGCTGTGTGCTGTGAGTGTGCTGTGAGCAGTGTGCAGTGAGTGCTGGGAGTGTGTGCAGTGTGCAGTGCGTGCTGGGAGTGTGTGCAGTGTGTGCAGTGAAAGTGTGTGCAGTGAGTGCTGGTAGTGTGTGCAGTGTGCAGTGTGTAGTGAGGTGTGTGCAGTGTCCAGTGAGAGTGTGTGCAGTGTGCAGTGGGTGCTGGTAGTGTGTGCAGTGAGAGTGTGTGCAGTGTGCAGTGAGAGTGTGTGCAGTGAGAGTGTGTGCAGTGTGCAGTGTAAAGTGAGAGTGTGTGTTGTGAGCAGTGTGCAGTGAGTGCTGGGAGTGTGTGCAGTGTGTGCAGTGTGTGCAGTGAGAGTGTATGCAGTGTGTGCAGTGAGAGTGTCTGCAGTGAGAGTGTGTGAAGTGTGCAGTGTGCAGTGAGAGTGTGTGCAGTGTGCAGTGAGAGTGTGTGCAGTGTGCAGTGAGTGCTGGGAGTGTGTACAGTGTGCAGTGTGCAGTGTGCAGTGTGCAGTGTGCAGTGTGCAGTGTGCAGTGTGCAGTGTGCAGTGTGCAGTGTGCAAAAAAAATGTAAAAAATTTTTTGTTTGTTTTTTAAACGGGAGCCACGTGAAAACCGCGTTAAAAGCGAATTCGCGTTATAATGGGTCGCGCTATAATGGGGTTAATCTGTATATGGAATGAATAAAGTCCTTTTCTTAAGTGATAATCAAAGATAGACTCAGTCCTCCAACCATGTGAAGAAGTTCCTCCCTGCAGCAGCTGTTTCCTACAGTATATGTTAAGACATAAACCAGGGACACAACATTGCGCAGTGCAGTTTGTAAGCAAAGACGCCCTCTGATATAACTGTCCAAAAGAATGCCTACTTACTAGAGGTACAGTAAGAAGGCAGCATACAGTTGAGAGAAACTGTGTCTTGGGTCTTCTAAATCCACACCTTGTCAGGGTGCCACGAACCCCCCGTGACCCCCCTGGTCCGATTGGATTTGGATGGAAAAGAGACCTTTTTCCCAAGGTGAACTGTTTTCTGCAGATGTTTTAGAGATCTAAGCTCAAATCTCCATAATGGGGAATAAGAGAGAGGAAAGGGATAGCGCAATACGTCTGTACTTTAATAAAACATCCAGTTATATCAGAGGGCGTCTTTGCTTACAAACTGCACTGCGCAATGTTGTGTCCCTGGTTTATGTCTTAACATATAGGAAACAGCTGCTGCAGGGAGGAACTTCTTCACATGGTTGGAGGACTGAGGGCCTCATGCAGTAAGCGACGAATATGTGAAATCGGCAAGCTTACCGATTAGGCATGTTATTGGCGATTTTCCCTCTCCGTATGCAGTAAGTGCCGAATCCATTCAAAATCAAGACGAAAACAAATCCGCCGAATCTCACGATGATTTGCCGATCACACACAGGTGTATCGGCGTGCGTGGCGGGATGCTGTTATGTTCGCCAATCAAAAATCTTGCTGAATCAGGCGAAGCCAGCATGTATTGGATAGCGCGCCATATTTAAAGGCAACGTGTACTGTTAATCATTTTCTGTGTTGTTGGGAGTGAGAGAGAGAGAGAGAGACGCACAGAGCTGGGTGATTTAATATTTGCATATTGACTGAGAGACTTGTTGTGTATTGTGAGAGCTTTGTCCTTTGTTGTTTTGTTTACATATTTGTCTTGTTTTATATGTGGAAGTGTTTCGTGTGATTGGCTGTACATTTGTTTTCTGTTTTTTGTGAGTGCTGTAAGTATGCCCGCAAAGCGTGGGAAGAGTGATGCCGGTGTGAGTGGTAGTGCTACTCGTGCGAGTACGCGTCAGAGTGAATGTACTGTTCAGGGGAGTGCTGTTGCTAGGAGTGCGAGTGCTGTTGCTGGGAGTGGGAGTGCTGTTGCTGGGAGTGGGAGTGCTGTTGCTGGGAGTGGAAGTGCTATTGCTGGGAGTGGGAGTGCTGTTGCTGGTAGTGGGAGTTCTGTTGCTGGGAGTGGGAGTGCTGTTGCTGGTAGTGGGAGTGCTGTTGCTGGGAATGGGAGTGCTGTTGGTGGGAGTGGGAGTGCTGTTGCTAGGAGTGCGAGTGCTGTTGGTGGGAGTGGGAGTGCTGCTGGTGGCTCAGTTGCTGATGGGGTGTCTGGTGGTGGCGTGCTTGCTGGTGGCCAGCTTTTGGAGTCTCTTCCATTGGAAGAAGGAGAGTCCAGTCAGCACCAGCCAAGCTCTGAGCCTAAACCTGCTCGGAAGAAACGTGTGGAGAAGCCACGTAATCCTCGCTTCAATGACCAGGAAAATAGAGCTCTTGTCACGGGGATTCTGGAGCACTATGACAGTCTCTATGGACATTTAGTAGGTAAGTATACCTTTCCATTTATTCTTCAAATACATGTGATCCTAGGTCATGTGAGTTTTGTTAATATGCAAATATGGGTACAGAATATCTGTCTATGTTAATTATTGTGTAAATACAGCTTTTTATCATGCGTTACAAGGACAACTAAACACACGAAGAAATGAACCAACCTCCGGACCAATTGTTTGAAGAAGGCAGTGGCGGTTCCTATGAGCGCCTCATGGAGGAGATGTGTGTCATACAGGATTCTGCATTTGGGTCAACCATGGATGCAAATGCTTTGGTTTTCTGGAGCGAACAGTTGCAGGCAGACGAAGTGTTACTTCTACAAGAATGGTAAATTTAACAATCGTTATGCCTTGACTCAGCGTTAAAAGTTTTTTTTTTTTTGTAACCACCATTTTTACTTTAAATGCGTGGATACAGCGTAACATTGCAGACTGCATAACATGTAGCGATCACAAACACATTGTTTCCTAATACAATATACCCTATTTCCTCGATTCTAAGACGCCATCGATTCTAAGACGCACCCTTGTTTTAATAAAAAAAATTGAGGAAAAAAACCCCACTATATTAAATGTGCAGAATTTTTTTCGGGAGAGAGAGAGAGTGAGGGAGAGAGGGGGGGGGGAGAGAGAGAGAGGGAGAGTTGGGGGAAGAGAGAGAGAGGGAACAGAGGGGGGGAAGAGAGAGAAAGAGGGGGGAAGAGAGAGAGAGGGGGGAAGAGAGAGAGAGAGAGGGGGGAGGAGAGGAGAGAGGGGGGGGGGGAGAAGAGATAGAGAGAGGGGGGAGAGAGAGGGAAGAGAGAGAGTGGGGGGAAAAGAGAGAGAGTGGGGGAAGAGAGAGATAGGGGGGGAAGAGAGAGGGAAGAGAGAGAAGAGAGAGAGAAAGGGGGGAAGAGAGAGAGAGAGGGAAGAGAGAGAGGGGGGGAAGAGAGAGAGGGGAGGGGGGAGAGAGAGAGGGGGGGAATAGAGAGAGAGGGAAGAGAGAGAGAGGGAGAGTTGGAGGGAAGAGAGAGGAAAGAGAGAGAGGGGGAAGAGAGAGAGAGAGAGGGGGGTGGGAAGGAGAGTTGGGGGGAAGAGAGAGAGAGGGGGAAGAGAGAGAGGGGGAAGAGAGAGAGGGGGGAGAGAGAGGGGGGAAGCGAGAGAGAGGGGGGGGAGAGAGAGGGACAGAGTGGGAAGAGAGAAAGAGAGACAGAGGGGGAAGAGAGCGAGCGAGGGGGGGGAGCGAGCGAGGGGGGAAGAGAGAGAGAGAGATGGGGGGTGGGGGAGAGTTGGGGGAAGAGAGAGAGAGTGGGAAGAGAGAGAGAGGGGGGAAGAGAGAGAGGACGGGAGAAGAGAGAGAGGGGGGAGAGAGAGAGGGGGGAAGCGAGAGAGAGGGGGGGTGAAGAGAGAGAGAGGGGGGTGAAGAGAGAGAGAGGGGGTGAAGAGAGAGAGGGGGGGTGAAGAGAGAGGGACAGGGGGGGAGAGAGAAAGAGAGACAGAAGGGGAAGAGAGAGAGAGAGGGGGGAAGAGAGAGAGAGGGGGAAGAGAGAGAGAAGGGGGAAGAGAGAGAGGGGGGGAAGAGAGAGAGAGGGGGGGAGAGAGAGAGGGGGGGAAGAGAGAGAGGGGGGGGGGAGAGAGAGAGAAGGGGGAAGAGAGAGAGGGGGGAGAGGGGGGAGAGAGAGGGGGGGATAGAGGAGAGAGAGAGGGGGGAGAAGAGAGAGGGGGAGAGGAGAGAGAGGGGGGAGAGGAGAGAGGGGGGGGGAGAGGAGAGAGAGTGGGGAGATGAGAGAGAGAGAGAGGAGGGAGAGAGGAGAGAGAGGGGGGGAGAGAGGAGAGAGGGGGGAGAGAGGAGAGAGAGGGGGGGTAGAAAGGAGAGAGAAAGAGGGGATAGAGGAGAGGGGGGAGAGAGGAGAGAGAGAAGGGGGGAGGGAGGGAGAGAGGGGAGTGGGGGAATGGGGGAGAGAAGGGGGAGGGGAGAGAAAGGAGTGAAGTGGGAGAGAGATTGGAGGGAAGGGGAGAGAATGAAAGGACACACACACACACACACACAGAGAGAGACAGATACATACACACACAGAGAGACACATACACACACAGAGAGACACACACATACACTGAAAGAGAAAAACACAGAGAGAGACAGATACATACACACACAGAGAGACACACACATACACTGAAAGAGAAAAACACAGAGAGACAGAGACAGACACGGGGTGGGGGTGGCTTGTGGTGCCGGCAGCACAGCTGTGAGTAGCAGAGGCAGACAGAGGGAACGTGGGGCATGCAGCAGCAACACACTGCTGAATGAATCTCTCCTGTGTGGGGGCGGCACTTCCAACAAGCAGCGCGGGGGAGGAGGGGGGCTTGTGGTGCATGCAGCCGAACTTACATTGCTCCTTTGGGGACCAGCACTTGGAGCAGGGGGGGGCTTGTGAGTAGCAGAGGCAGACAGAGGGCTTTTGGGGCATGCAGCCACACACTGCAGAATCAATCTCTCCTGTGTGGGGGCGGTAATTCCAGCAAGGGGGGAAGCGCGGGGCATGCAGCCGAACATACACTGCTCCTTTGGGGACCGGCACTTGGAGCAAGCTAGGGGGGAGCGCTGGACATGCAGCCGATCATACACTGCTCCTTTGGGGACCGGCACTTGGAGGGAGGGGGGGGGGTTTGGTGGCAGAGTCGCGGGGCATGCAACGGGACACACTGTCCTCTGTGTGGGGGGGGGGGCAGAAACGCAGGGCAAACGCTGAAAGCTGCTGTGGCTTCTGCAGCGCCCCCTGGCTGTTTTTTTTGTCAGTTTTTTTGAGTACATCGATTCTAGGACGCAGTCCCTATTTCAGACACGTGAAAAAGGGAAAAAAAGTGCGTCTTAGAATCGAGGAAATACGGTAGTAGAACCAGAAAGATTAGTACTTATTGCTCACGGAATAAATATACGTAATTTCCTATCCCTTTAAACATATTAGCAAAATGTTACCATAACTGTAACACACACCTGTTTTGTTATCATGCAACATCTAAAAAAAAAACGGGTCGACCACGTATGACGTGGGACCCTTGTTATGTGCCAAGCCGTCCTTAAAAAGGATTACGGATGTAAGTCCCACCCCCAAGCGACGTGCGCGCGTCAAAGCCTATTGGCTGTGTTGTTTTGTTATAGTTACGGTAACTGCACTGTGTCATGCGTGCGCGTATGTGTTTGTGGGCGTGCACTGGGCGTTAGCCGAATGTTACTTGAGTGGGAGGAGTGTTTGCGTGCGCTTCACGCCGGCTTAACATGAGGTCACACGTATTGCATTTGCGCATTGTGTTATCGGCCGTGATTTTTGTCCACACACGTCTGTTTAAAAAGATTAGAGATGTACTCGTTTAGAACGAATGTAGTTTCTCCTTCATTGTATTTGAAATAAATATTTTATGGTGAATGGTATTTACAACATCTATTGAATGCACAACGTACGCATTGTTATGCGCATGCGCTAACACTTAGTCGACCCAAGCGTGAAGTGCGCGCGCACAGTAAGATGTGCGTGCACATTTTTAAGTATACACCCAACGTTAACTTCATATACATAGTTATGCGTGCTACTAATTTTACAAACGAATACATAATGATGTATAGTTGTACTTGTAACATATAACTGAGTGACGTGTCTATCTTACAATCATATAGAGATGTGTAACGCGTTGTCACGGATACATATATATTAAGGTGCCATCTTTGACCATCATGTGTTTGCTGTATTTCAGAGATGTCGGCCAAGATACAATCGGATCAATGTATGATTTCAGAAGAGTCAAACTTTATATGAGATGATTGTGACGAGGAGCCACCGACTACTATACTACATATGGAACTAATTTTATATTGCTTGCAGCGCTTACTAACAAACAATTAAAAATGTGATACCCTTATGCCTATATTGCATAAGAACTTAATTAACATAATGATGTTGCAAAAAAGTGCAGCTAGAATTTATCTTGAGTGTTCTTTAATTACTACTAACATTTTATGGAATGGTGTGTTTTATATATAACGACCATTCCCACTCTGCTAACACATTTGTGTATTCTATTGTGT
>NW_027456538.1:0-17342 GCF_040206685.1 Ascaphus truei | reverse complement strand
TGAAGCTTGGGCGGGCTTTTCAAAGTTGGTCTGTTCCAAATAGCAGAGCAACCGGCTTAGTTTTGAAACTAGGAAGGTCTGCCCTGCAGAGACTAAGTCAGGCGCGAGGACCAAGTTCTCACCTGAGAACGTAGTGGTCGTGCTAGGTCCCGGTCAGGATTTTCTGCGGAATCTCAGTCCAAGACGTCCGGAACAAGGTTCCGGTCAGGCTAAGCCCTTGCAAGCGGGCGCTCTGCACTTAGGAAAGGCTAGATCTGAACCCCCAGACCCCAGTAAGTGTGTATATTCCTGTATTTTGTGTTTTGTTGTATTTCCGAGTTTTTATCCAAATAAACCCCATTTTATTTCACTGCCTTATTTTGCCTATTGAATGATCCCTAAATTATAAATGTGTTAAAAGACCTGGGCTACTGTGACAGGGGCTGGCTTGTTTGGGACACTACTACTACTAGATGTTCAACTTTCAAAGAGGACTAATAAATGATGCCAAAATGACTTGCTTGGGCAATAAGATAATGCTGTGGATGATGGTACGGTGGTTCGTGAATCATCATATGGGCTCCATGTAACAATGGTTTTTCATGCAAAAGGTGACACGGTGTGCTCATTTGCACATTAGCCCATTAAGTATGTATATTTCTGTATTTTGTGTTTTGTTGTATTTCCGAGGTTTTATCCAAATAAACCCCATTTTATTTCACTGCCTTGTTTTGCCTATTGACTGATCCCAAAAATATAAATGAATATATATGAATATAAAGAGACCTGGTCTACCGTGACATTTACATTTTGTTGTTAAAGGTAACGTAACTCCTTAATTCTTCCATTTAGTTTGCCCCCAGTTAACTCTTAATCCCTCTAAGGAGGTTCTCACGCAGGTTTGGTAACGTGTATTGATCGGCCTATAACTGCCATTCAAATCAAGGCCAGTTAATGCCGATCGGGTTTCAATAACTGTTATTGGAGCTTTTTGAACCCCCCTCCTAAGTGCCTTATTCAGTAAAGTCCAAAGTTGTGTTGAATAATATCCTAAGAGGTCTATCCACACCAGGTTCTCAAATTGGGTTGATTCATGTAAAAACCCAAACATTCAGTATCTTTTTGTCTGGTTATACCCATGTACCAGCTATCTGTGAGTAGGGTTACAGGCTCTGCACTTCTTTTCCCCTTGCTGTGCTGAAAAGCTGTGTAATACGGCAGGCATAAGCGTATAGGGGTCCATGTTAAAATAGATAAGAAGTACAGAGAGAGACACTGTGCTCATTTGCATGTCATTACCCAGAATCCCTGGCTGCAGTGAAAGCACTGTTTGCAAAGCGATAATGGGGAAAGACAGGGTTGCAGACCTGTCTGAGACATGGGAATGCACCACAAGTGGTATTTTTATTTCCAGCATCTTTAACTGCTGATTCCAATGTTAAAACTTGGCGGATATAACATGTCTGTGTGATTCACGTGGTGACCATGCTTGTCACTCTCAGTGGACAGTAAACGTATTGGATAGACTGGCTTTAACAACAGTACATTTGGTTTTTCAGAATATTATTGCCTCACAGTAGCCAACTCCGGAGTTCCATAGTATCATGAGACATGGAGCATTCTGATTGGCACAGCCTGTTGTCATAGATACACTGAACCTCTATTCTTACTGCCAACATATCATACAACATTACATTCGCCCACAAACAATCCGGAAGTTCATGTTACATGTCACAGATATACTTAGTTTGTCAGGTGTTTATTTTATTTTTCCTTCACTACATCTGCGGTTTTAAAATAACTTTTGATAGTGCATGCTAACAGCATGTCTTTACTCCAGCCTCCCAACACGCAGGAATCCCGCGCCTGAAATACTCGGATCACAGAAGAGGTGAGTTACACTAGCCAAATTAAAATACAGAATAGGTTATTTTATTGTAAAAGTTGCTAGTCAAAAACAGCACAGGGTTCCAAATTCAATGATATGCACAAAATTCACTAAAAGATTTCTACACCCCCTGCATATTTTATTTCTTTCACTTTTGGTATCTAGCACTACAAATTATTTTAAAGGACCCTCTACTGCAAGGGTGGGCAACTCTACTCCTCAAGGGTTAACAACAGGTCTTTTTTCGATTGTGCCACTGACTGTGCCACCTGAAAACCTGACCTGTTGGCGTCCCTGGGGAACTGAAGTTGCCCACCCCTGCTCTTCTGCATTAGTTCTTAAACTGTGGCCTGTGGACTACTTGTGGTCCCTGAAGAATCGCCACTAAGGCCGTCTTTGTGATGCATGTCCAGTATTTCCTTAGTATGTTTTAGGATTATATATAAAGATGTTGATAAACCGAGCAAAGTTTAAGTACGGCGGCCCCCCCAAACAATTATTAACATTTGACGTGGTCTGCTACACAGAAATGTTTGAGAACCACTGCTCTGCTGATGTCAGGTCCTGGATAATTGAATTTATCATAGCGCTATTAGACATTGAAACCTTTCAACAAATAATGTTTTGATCCATAATCTAGCGCAGTTGATCATTTTTAACACAATGTTTGCACTATCCACATACGAGATATGCCATGAATTAGCAACCTCTACACACGCTGGAAATGTTATTCGTTTGTACAAGGCACTAGAGATGTCATACAGGTGCCATATATAGCCAATGGTAAATCTGAATCTTTCCAAGTGAGATACATGTATGATGACTTTTTATTTTAACTGTCATTTTTTTTACACTAAAGTTAATTTATTCCCTGAATGTTACATTACTGTTTGCTAGCTGTTACCTGATCACTCTGGCATGTCCATTCAGGACAGTTTATGAGCTTGGGGTGGTTGGGGGGTAGCCCACTTTCTCCCGGCCAAGGATCCAAACACTGGTGGTAATATCAGGTGCCCTGCATGTGTACCTCAGGGATGCTATCTGACTCTACCTTGGGTTCTGTGGAGGCAGGGGCCAGTGAGAACACAGAGAACCAAACATATTGGGAGCCAGCTTTTTTTCATTAGAAATTAATAACATTTATTAAATAGTCTTTAGATGAGGGGCCTGAAACTCATTCCTCAACGGCCACCAACAGGCCAGGTTTTATGGATATCCCTGTTTCAGCACAGGTAGCTCAATCAGACTGACCCGTGAGGATGGAGTTTGAGCCCCCTGCTTTAGATGAAACAAACAGAGGGTTCTTCAACACAGGCAATGTCAATATCATTATCTTCTTCTTTTGTTATTCTCCAGACCTCAAACCAGAGGGGGCACTATTTCCTCTGGGGGACAGTGGATAACAAGCTTATGCACACTGGCAGTGCCCGTTAGATTTCAGGCATACCTCATTTGTTGTCCTCAAACTCCTCCGGCAGGGAGTTTATTAGGGGGGATAGGACAAGTAGACATGGCTGTTTTGCCGCAGACTTTTAGCCATTGCTGTATAGCCAACAAGGGACACTTCACCGCCGCCTTTCGCCGCTGGCCATTTCGGCCCCAAGGTGGGTCATTAGGGTAAGGGTTTTTTTTAGGGTAATGGGTCGGGTAAGATTTATAGGCTGAGGGCTTTTTAGGGTAGGGACCAGGGTACGTTTTTTAGGTAAGGGCTAAGGTTAGGGACATACCTTGGCGGCGACACGGCCGGCGGCAAGATGTCTCTGTGAGGAGGTGATTGGTGGCTAAAAACCAGCGGCGACTTGGTCTCTGCGAAATGGCCACGACCAAATATCCTAGACCAGTTATTAGGACAATAATGCTGTTCTTAGTCACATATGTAACTTCCCCCTTCTCATTCTAACAGAGAACTAACCGGGTCAACCTGCAACTTGTAAATCCTGCAGCATTTACTTACAGGAACATTAGCTCACACCTTTAATAACTAGAGAACTCCCTCAGCGCAAAAGGGATGAATATTTATATTTATTCATATTACACAGCTTTTCCTGCACAGCATGGGTTAAAAAAAGTGCAAAGCGAGGACACCTACCCACAGAAAGCTGTTTTGACCTTTTCGATCGCATCAGTTGGAAATGGGGCTATGCACTTGTATGTATGTCCTGTGTGTATGTCTTTATTTATATAGCGCCATTAGTGTACATAGCGTTTCACAGCAGTAATACACGTGACAATCATATCAATAACAAATAATAGATCATGGGAATAAGGGCTTCAGACCTAAAAGTAACATTTCGGAAGAGGAGTCCCTGGCCCGAAGAGCTTACAATCTAATCTTCTTTAACCCAGGCTCTGCTGAAAAAGCTGTGTAATGTGGCAGGCATAGGCTTATTGGGATCCATGTTAAAATGGATTAGAATCAAAAAGGAGCACACAGTGAGTGCTCATTTGCATGTCATTACCCAGAATCCCTACCTGCAGTTGAAAAATTGTATTCTAAGAGATAATGGGGAAAGGCAGATTTGTGGACCTGTCTGAGACATGTGAATTTGCTCGCTGTGGTATTTTTATTGACTGTACGCTGCACGGTTTTGTCACTTTCTAACTCACCATAACTTTCTGTGTGTCTGGTGGTAACATTTGCTCACATTTTAGCTGAGTTTAATGTGTATTTCATGGCTGCTATTAACACATTGGCCAGCAGGTGGCAGAAGCATTCTGCAAATAACCAAATGCTGAACTGCACAAACTCAGCTGCATCCTTTTGACATACTAGTGTAGTTTATTCACAAACATTTTAATATAGTTGTGTTTAAATATCTAAGGCAGGGGTGGGCAACTCCAGTCTTCATGAGCTACCAACAGGTCAGGTTTTAGGATATCCCTTCAGCACAGGTGGCTCAATCAGTAACTGAGCCACTGATTGAGCCACCTGTGCCAAAGCAGGGATATCCTGAAAACCTGACCTGTTGGTGGCCCGTGAGGACTGGAGTTGCCCAGCCCTGGTCTAAAGAATGACAAGCAGTTTTACCACTGTAAGATAATGTTTTCTAGAACTGCTCTTTATCGTAACATACATCACATGATGTTAAACGCCTTCAATATTATGTATTAATTACTCATACTAAAAACCACCTTTAATAAAAAGAGTATTGGAAGCTATTTTGAGTTGGTGATAGTGCCTGTAATATCACGAGTGAGGAACCACCTGCAGGATGCATATTTACATAAGTTGCTGAAAAGAAAAATCAATTCCTCCTTCAGTGCCCTCCCCAATGTGATGTGTGATTAGGATAAATATATAACTTGCTAGTCGTGGTGTCATACCAATAGCGTAATGGTTTAAAGTAAATAAATTACAGCTAGTGATATATATATATATATATATATATAATCACTAGCTGTAATTTATTTTATATATATATATATATATAAAAATTCAAACATACACTTTTTTTAAACTTATACTTTTATTAAGATTTTCAAACATAAGTGTGATGGGAGGGAAACAACCATTTTGTATCAGAATTCTTACAATTGACAACAATCACATTACATATCATACATGATTTGTTTATTTTTATTATTATTCTTTCTTTTTTTTTCAACTTAGAATTTTATTGAGTTTTTCATAAGGCATAACAGACAATTATACATTTTGTCTCCTGAGTTCTCATAGCATAAGTGTCAACACCATACCTCATGACACACAAAACACACAAAACAACACCACGTGTGGGGAGAAAGGGAGACGAGGAGGGGGGAGGAGATGAGCCGCTGAATTTAGATCTTGGTCTCCATAAGGACTCTGCTATGTGCCAACTTCAGACCAGCAGTTCCTCTGCGCATCATGAAATTTGATTATCCATTATCTAACTCTGTGGGGTGACCAATCACTCGTTTCTGCGTGATTTTTAGACGAGACATTCCATCCGATTCCTAGGTTTACTGCTAACCATCAAACGAGAACGCACCTAAACCTATCAGAGCCAAACCGTGGCATTGCTCACACCCTGGATGTTTGTCTCTGTCAACCATAGCGACCAGTCCTTTTGAAAATTATAAACATATAAAACTTTTCGTGTTAGCGTGCAGTTATAGGGATAGGCTTCCCGGATAGGGATATATATATATATATTAAATATATATATATATATATATATATATATATATATATATATATATATATATATGTGTATATATATATATATATATATATATATATATACTCCGTTTCCTATTTTTTCTTTAAGGGTTTGTAGAGGGAGAGGGGGTTGGCCCGGTATTAAAGGGGTTGCACCCCATATGGCCACCCCCTGACCACACCAGGGAGGCAAGGGGTTAACTGGACTGCGGTTCAGGAATGTGGTTTGCACCTTGTTATACCTTGAAAATGTATGTTCCCCTGTTCCCATGTTTCACCTTTAATGTCGTTTCCCAAGGCAGGGATAAAATCCTGCAGAGATTCCTTTGCCCAAAGGGAAGCAGATGGTCAGAGGGGCGACCCAATGTCTAGAGACTAAGTATTAATCAACAAACTCTGCCACTCTAATTGTTACCTGAGGGTGGAGAATCATCAAACTGGAGTGGTTTGTAAGTGTTATGTCTACACCTACAAATAATGCAGATACTTCATTTGGTAGACTGGTCTTCGCCCCTGATTTAATTATGGGGCTACCCATAGAGTCCCAGTACACATGGGCTAATTAGCTGGGGGGCATGGGTTAATCTGTGTCTCCACGTTAGGGATTGGATACAGATAATTGTTCACCAATGGTCTGTATTCAATGTTAAGAATAGGGTTGCACAGGTATATAAACTGTGTCAACCCTACAGTTTTTAGTTCTTCTTCTGATACCATCTTGAATGTCACCGGATTGCTGGAGAATTGCTAGCTGATACTTCTCCATCCCCCAACCCTAAGTAAGTGTTACCTTCGTGTCTGTTAATTGTACTATATTGCTGTGTTCACCTTTTTTAAGGAATATATTTTATTATATCTAAGCCTCGTTCAGTTCAACCCAGATATTTGGTGTTCATTATATCTTGTCATAAGCTACCGTGACAGGGTTCAATGTCTATTAACATTACATTTTTGTGCAGTAATTGCTCTTTGCTTCTCCATGAGGCTTAGTGTCCCTTATATCTGTAAACAAAAAACCCAGCCTTTCTAAGTCTTTGGGTCAAGGCACCCTCACCCGTCGCCAGGGCGTGCTATCCGTGTGTTCACCGGTTTCATCCACCGATCAGCTGTAGTCGACAGACCCTATAATAGATTGGAAAAAGTACAGAGGGAGAGAGGGAAAGGCGGAGAGGAAAGAGAAAATAAATGTAGCTACACATCCGGGATATCTTTCCCTGGGTTGCCGAATCGCCGGTCAAGGAGAACCCGATGAGAGTCCATCAAAGTCACAGTCGGTCTTGAATCTTTTATCTCCGGGCAACCGCACCCTCAGCTGATCGATCGTCATCTGTGTTGTCTTCTCGGGGTCTTCGGTGCTGGCTCGATCCATCTCTGGGGGTCACACCCAATGCCAACACAAAAGATGCTGATTCCTCTGGGTAGCGGAGCGAGAGCCTTCTGCCATCATGGTTCACCACCAGGCGGAATGGAAAGGCCCACCGGTAGCGAATACCCTTTTCTTGGAGTACCGCCGTCACAGGTCGCAACTCTCTCCTCTCAATTGTCACCCTGGACAGATCCTGGAAGATCTGGATGGAGTTGTTTTCAAATTGAATGGAGCCTCTGTTTCTGCAGCCTTTTATAATCCTTTCCTTGGTTGCATATTGGTGGAGTGTTAGAACCACATACAGTATCTGCTTCTTTTAGGGTCATCAAATCTCGGTCCCAAGGCCCTATAAGCTCTATCCATCAAAAGATCGCCATCTTGTAGCTGGGGGTCAATTGACGTAAACAGTCTCTTAAGATATGTCTGGAGGGCTTCTGCTGACACCGACTCAGGGGACATGACGGATTTGGAGATTCTGCCTTCCGCTCCCTCTTCTCCAGATCGTCTATGCCCAGGGTGGGCAACCCTATCGCCATTCGCCACTTGTGGCGAATTGGCAGGGAAAGTGTGGCGAATGGGGCTGCCTTGACTCTCTCTGCGGCCCGCGACGGCCCCCTCAGCCCCCTCTCCCCTTCCTTGGTAGGGAAGGAGCGCGCTCCCGCTGTGTAACACGCTCTCCTCCCTCCCACACCCCCGCCTGCTCCAATCTGTGCTCCCTCCCCTCTGAGCTCGCTCCTCCAGCGTGACGCGCTGATGCACACACCCCCTACAGCTCGCTCCTGCGTGATGTGCTGCACGCCTGCCAGCCAGCCACCCGCGCCGCCCGCCATCCAAAAATGCCAGCCCGCCACCACTGCCGCCACCGCTTCTTCCATCGGCAGCGTGCCGCAATCTGGTAGGCATTGGGGATGGGGTGCTTGATGAGGGCGACTGCAGAAAGGGTGCTGGGAAGAGAATCAAGGGTCCTGGGGGGAGAATCAAGGGTGCCGAGGGGGGGGGGAGAATCAAGGTGCCGAGGGGGGGTGGAGGGGGAATCAAGGGTGCTGAGGGGGGGTGGAGGGGGAATCAAGGGTGCTGAGGGGGAGGGGAGAATCAAGGGTGCTGAGGGGGGGGGAGAATCAAGGGTGGTGAGGGGGGGGAATCAAGGGTGGTGAGGGGGGTGGAGGGGGAATCAAGGGTGGTGAGGGGGGTGGAGGGGGAATCAACGGTGCTGAGGGGGGGGAGAATCAAGGGTGCTGAGGGGAGGGGGGAGAATCAAGGGTGGTGAGGGGGGGGGGGAGAATCAAGGGTGCCGAGTGGGGGGGGGGGAATCAAGGGTGCTGAGGGGGGGTGGAGGGGGAATCAAGGGTGCTGAGGGGGGGGGGAGAATCAAGGGTGGTGAGGGGGGGGGGAGAATCAAGGGTGCCGAGGGGGGGGGGGAGGATCAAGGATGCCGGGGGTAGGGAGGGGAGAATCAAGGGTGCTGGGGGGGGGGGAGAATCAAGGTGCCATGGGGGGGGGGGGTTAAATGAGATGTGATGAGGGGGGGGGGGTGAGGAGATGATGATGAGGGTAGTGGTGGTGGCATGAGAGGATGAGGGGGGGTTGCGGTCTGAGGGCCGTTCTATAGTGTGTGCGCTTGCTGCACCGTGTGCGCGCGTGGCAGTTATAGTTTCTATAATGGCAGTGAGCGTGGGACCGGCTGACAAGGGGGAGAATGAGGAAAAGAAAGATTTTGCTACCGCCGCTGAAATGTGTGTGTATGTACAATGTTAATAAATAATTTATTAAAGTATTTCTTTATTTCAAACGTATTTATAACACACACACACAGTCACACACACACAGTGCCTCACTCGCTCACAGCATACACACAGAAAGCATGCGCCACGTGCATGCGCGTTTGCACAGGCTCCGGCGCGCACACTATAGAACGGCCCTGAGAAACAGTGTGGGGGTTATGCACAAAGCAGTGATAAGTGTTTTTAAGTGAGATAAATGCCTTTATTTCTCAATATTGCGTGCAGGGCGATTCACAAAGCAGTGATAACTGCAGTATCGCGCTTAAAAGGCTTTTCATCATCAAAACACAGTCATTGCTAAAAAAAACTTGCTAAAAAACATTGCTAAAAAACACTTATCTCACTTTAAAACACATCACTGCTTTGTGCATAACCCCATGTGTTTAAAATTTTCGCATGTGCAACATAATACCTCAATTTTTATATGGTGTGGCTATTTTCACTTCTAATTCGCCACACCTGTGGCTATATTGAAAAATAGGTTGCCCACCCCTGGTCTATGCCATCCCTCGTAGCTTTTCTCTCTTCATTGAGACGCAGGACCTCATCGTCAGTATTTACCTGATGTTGTAGAGAAATGTCCATCTTATTTTCAAGCTCCGTAGTTCTTTTAGCCAGTAAGGAAACTTCTGTTTTAAATTCCCTTACAGCTCTATCCAGAGCTGACTGAAAGCCCGCTTGCATTTCTCTAAGCATGTTCTGGAGGTCCTGCTTTGTAATTACTGTGTCACCCTCTGTCATACTAAACTCACTGTTAATGCAGATCTCCTCCCCCCCCCCCCCCCCCCCCCCGCCTCCTCTTCTGCTGTGGCCCTCTCTGCAAAGTTTCTGAAGGTTGCTTTTCTATCAGGGATATCCCCCTCAGGTCCCGCAGCTTGCCTCTCTCCTTCTTTATTTACTTTTGAGGATGTGCGCTCCCGTGCGCTCAGCTCGGCGGCGCCATCTTTGTTATTTTTCCTATCAGCTGCCGCTGGCTGCCGGCGGCTGAAGCGGGTAAAATCTGGGGTCCACGGCTTTGGGGTTTTCTTCTGGGCCATCCCCGCTGGTTCTCCCGGCCGGTAGAATGTCCCGCGGGAGCTATCAGTGCGGCGATCAGGGGTTATTGTGAATTATGTTGGCAGAGTGTACGGAGCTTCCTTAGCCTGCGTGCATCCATCACGCGCGTGCCCCTCAAACATACCTCTTAATTGATTTTAATTAAAATAAATTCAGCTTTAAATAAATAACCACTCAGTTGAGTATCCATACATTTGAAATGGGGGGGGGGGGGGTGGGGGTTGGGGAGGGGATAAGAGAGAGAGAATAAAGACAGTAAGAGAATAACACAATTGGAAATGTTATGTACACTTGAGGCGTCTGAAATATTCAATATCCAAACTCCAATATCTAATATTTCACCTCTAAAGTTGCAAATATTTTGTTGATTTTCTTTTTTTAACAGTTTATTTTTTAACATTTTAATAAATTTCATGATATCCCTGCATCAGCACAGATGAATAAATCAGTCTTCAACTGAGCCACCTGTGCTGAAGCAGGGATATCTTTAAAACCTGACCTGTTGGTGGCCCTTGAGGACTGGAGTTGGCCACTCCTGGTCTAGTAGATTAGAGGTACAGAGGTAGCAAATGTAATTGCTCTCACAGACATGTTATGGTGGAATATTCTGTGATATTCTGCGTGATTACTGCCATTGAATCGTATGGACACTGTTATAACGCAATGCTGTAAGTTGGGTTATCAGCGGGAACGCTTATGTCTGCTACATCTGTAGCATACAGTAGCTTGGAATGCAGCTCAACGGGACTCTGGCATTTAGGCTATACCACTTCTGCTCACTTTCATGCTCTGTCCCCGACCGTTGATCTTATTCCGTGTCCCCCTCCTGCACAAGCACAAACCTGCCCATTCTCCCACTGCTCTCCTTCACTTGGAGGTGCTTCTGCTCCGTTTGACCTTGCAGACGGCAAAACAGGGAACCAGATTGGTTTGTGCTGATCCAGAAGAAGCTGGATCCAGGCGGATCAGTAATAAACCTCAATGCATAAATAGCATCACATATGCAAGACTCCTGACAAGAAAAAACACGTCTCAAAAATGTTATTGGACATGACGTTTGTATAGCTTTATGTAGCATGCATCAGCTTCGTGAAACACGCAAGGGTTAAAATATAAAAAGGCTGCCATGTAACTCTTACCAGTGCTGGAATTTCCCTTTCTGGGTCGAAGGTCATGTAATCTCTTGTGTAGCAATCACATGGTCCCGGCCCAACCACTGATGTCGGTAATGGAAGAGAAACTACTTCCTCTTCTGCTCCAGTCATAGCACACGATCAGCTACCAGAGGCTACAAATAGTGGTTGGTCCTTGTGCCGTACCCAGAATGCCAAAAAAAGGCACCAAACAGGGATAACCCCCAGAGGGACCAGCAATACGGACAGAAAGGAAAGAAATAAAGAAAAGGTTGGGCTGGTCAATTGCAAACCCCACTTTGAAATAAAGTGTATGTGCGGAAAATCCTTTTTAGAAACTTTGCTTTATCAGACAAACTCATAGACACAAAGAGCTATTTTTTCACTCAACTAAAGAACACAATGAAGAAACCCAGTTACATTAGGGCCTCAACTGTTCCATAATCTCCTGACTGAGACAGAAACTGTCTGGGTCATGTATTTCAATGTTGCCTAATTGTTTGGTTTTGATTCAATCAATAGCAACTCGTTAAGTTAGGTCAACTGACCTGCCAGGCTTAAAGCAGCAATATGTGTCACAGGGTTCACTTTATTACTTGACATACTTGAAAACGAGAGGTAACTCTCAGGGTATTACTTCCTGGTAAAACGTTTTATAAATACATTATTATTCTTATTTTTTATTACAGAATTGAAGCAGGGGGTCCCCGGAGATGAACCCCGTTCATTTCAGCTCCGGGCACCCCCTGCTCCCAGGGACACTTACCTCCGCAGGGGGAGTCGGTATCTGGAGAGTTTAAAGGTCCAGGTCACGTGGGTCAATAGGAAGCCGCACCGGATCACGTCACGGGAGCCAATAGGAAGCCGCACCGGATCACGTCACGGGAGCCAATAGGAAGCCGCACCGGATCACGTCACGGGAGCCAATAGGAAGCCGCACCGGATCACGTCACGGGAGCCAATAGGAAGCCGCACCGGATCACGTCACGGGAGCCAATAAGAGGCCGCACCGGAACACGTCACGGCTTCCTATTGGCCCGCAGGACGTGGGGAGCTGTGAAACTCCGCCAGCTTCCTATTGGCCCACGTAACGCGGGACATTTAAAACACCATTAGATTAAGGAACACAGTTTCTCTGCATGCAGTGATACCGGCACCACTACGGAGGTAAGTATCTCTACAAGCAGGGGGTCCCCGGAGCTGAAATTAATGGGGTTCAGCTCCTGAGACCCTCGGCTTCAAACCTGTAATAAAAAAAAATATATATATATATTTTTTTTTAAAGTTAACCCGTATTGCTGCTTTAAATGTGGCCCTGATACTCGTTTTGCGATATATTTTTTCTATCAAAAGGAGCAATCCAAGCAGGTGATTTTTTTATTTTTTTTGTGAATGTTTTAATTTTTTTGCATCGGTTTGAAGTACATGGTCTCTGGTGCAAAACCCCATTCATTCAGCTCCGGGACCCCCTGCTCCCCGAGATACAGACCTCCGTATAGGGTGCCAGTATCTCAGCGCTGTTTAAAGGACCTGGTCACGGGAGCCAATAGGAAGCCGTACCGGATCACGTCACGGGAGCCAATAGGAAGCCGCACCGGATCACGTCACGGGAGTCAATAGGAAGCCGCACCGGATCACGTCACGGGAGCCAATAGGAAGCCGCACCGGATCACGTCACGGGAGCCAATAGGAAGCCCCACCGGATCACGTCACGGGAGCCAATAGGAAGCCGCACCGGATCACGTCACGGGAGTCAATAGGAAGCCCCACCGGATCACATCACGAGAGCCAACAGGAAGCCGCACCGGATCACGTCACGGGAGCCGATAGGAAGCCGCACCGGATCACATCACGGGAGCCAATAGGAAGCCGCACCGGATCACGTCACGGGAGCCAATAGGAAGCCGCACCGGATCACGTCACGGGAGCCAATAGGAAGCCGCACCGGATCACGTCACGGGAGCCAATAGGAAGCCGCACCGGATCACGTCACGGCTTCCTATTGGCCCGCAGGACGTGGGGAGCTGTAAAACTACACCAAAACGTGACCCTTGCTAGCCGAGCGAAGCAGCTACCAGCACCCCCAACGGAGGTCTATCTCTGGAAGCAGGGGGTCAAAGGAACTAACACGAGCGGGGTTCAGCTCTGGAGAACCCCTGCTTCAAACATGTTTAATAAAATGAAAATATTCACACACCAAAAAATAACACATCGCCAGCTTGGATTGCCTGGAACTCCTATATCTGATACTGATTGAGGCGGACATAACTCGGAGCACAAATAGAGGCATTTCTATGGCTACTACCGATACAGTCCTGACACCTGCTTCTCCTCTCTCCCGATGCGTAACGTAGATTTGTTAATGCGCGCAAACACACACGCGGCAGCTAAGACTGACAATGCTGCCAGGCGAGTATGCAAGTAAAAATGTGTTTTACAAGTCTTTGACAGCGGCTGAAGTTTTAGTCAAAAGAGAGGATTTCTAGCACTTCCAAAAATGCAAAAGAGTATTTACAAAACAGTGTGTTTACATCAGAAAATGCCACATCAAATGTTTACAAAGCAATGTCAGTCTTATGGAAACAAACTATAAGGCCGAGCTTATAGTGGAGGAGATGCTGTTCAGTGCTGTTCAGTGCTGTTCAGTTATTGGCTATCAGTTAGCCGAGTGCCTGCGCGCCTTTAGTCTTATCAGGCGGCTGCCGCGTGACGTCAGCGTCACGTGAGCTGGTTCAGCCAATGATGGGGAACCAGCTTCATGAGGCGCCCACGACGCCTCCCCAATGCCTCCCCAATCTTATGCAGCCAAGTGCACAGATTGCTGGGGACGCAGGAGTGCGCGCGGTCGCGCAGTTTGTATAAGCTCTGCCTAAGGCGGGGATTATTGTCCCTGCGCAGCCGCGTGAGAATGTGCGCGCCACCGTGTGCACTCCTGCAACCCAAGCGATTTGTGAACTTGGCTGCAGGAGATCGTAGATGCGTGGTGGGGGCGGGGCGGAAGTGTCACGAAGCTGGTTCGCCCTCATTGGCTGAACCAGCCCACGTGCGCTGATGTCACGCGGCAGCCGCCTGAAAATACAAAATGTGTTGTATTTTCAAAACGCGGCCGCGTTAACGCACCTCTCCGTCTGTAGTCGCGCAGGCACGGGGGTAGGTCCCATAAGATAATACAGCAGAGTGCTTGCCGGGTGCGCCCACGCTGCGACTCCGGCACCATAATCTGGGCCTTAGAATCACAAAGAGCATTACCATCAGCCGATGGAAAAAGGCACAAAACAGAAGAACTAGAGAAAAAGCCGCGCAGGCCTTCACAGGACACATCAGTCTCTATTACAAGAATCCTCAATCAGAATAAACAATAGTGTGTATGGCAGAAATGTAGTCAGCAGCCGTGTTCAACATAGTGTGAGCTCTTCTACACATAAGCTGATAGTTACAGACAGAGGCACAGGAGGGAAGAATAAAGTAGTAGCAAAAAAAAGATTTGCCCCCTTGTATATCTCTGAAAAGAAAGAGAAGAAATAGTTTGATATATACATATATATATATTTCTGACTCACTGTGTCAGGGTATTTTCCTTTATAAGTACATTATTGTGTTTTGCTCACACTATATTAAACACAGGCTGCTGACTACATTTCTGCCATGCACAATATTGTTTTTTTTTCCGATTGAGGATTCTTGTAATAGAGACTGATGTGTCCTGTGAAGGCCTGCACTGCTTTTTCTCTAGCCCTTGTTTTGTGTGTTCTCCCTTCTGCTGATGGAAACGCTCTTTGTGATTCTCATAGCTTGTCTTGATAAGATCCTAGGGGCGGATTGCCCTATAGGTTGGGTCGGTGCTGCAGCTCCCTGACCTCCTCCAATATTATCCCTCTTTCTATCGGTCCCGGGATCCAACTTCCACCCGACCGGAGGAGGGAGCTGCAGAGTCCCTGGACCGGCGCCACACCTCACCCCAAGGTAAGTGTGTTGGAGTGCGTGATAGAGGGGGGTCTTACCTTCTCTGGAGAGGCCCTCCTCCTGCAGCGTCACATTCACACATGGTGACGTGTTGCCATAACAACGTGATGTCACATGGTGATGTGTTGCCATGACAACGTGACATCAAATGACGCCGCCGCAGGAAAAGGGCCACTCTTCAAGGAATCACCCGGGCTGGTAGATATGTACAATCCGCCCTTGCAAGACGGAGGTAGTTTTGTTAACATTGTAAGTGGAAGTTTCTGATCTAAACACGTTATGTAAACACACTCTCTTTTTTTATTATTGATAAATAATCATTTTATTATTGATTACTTTGCATTTTTGGGAGTGCTGAGAATCCTCTCCTATGACTAGTATTCCAGGGCTTATAGAGAAAGTCCATTATTTCAATGCACCTAACCAGTTCATGTGTCATCATTATATACTATATACAGTACCAGTGTACTGCTGTCTGCCTCTTGGATCCCTTTTAGCCTGAAATTTGAAGCTAACAAGTATCCCAAGTTACAGTGTTAAAAAATACAATGTTTTTTGTTGCATTATTGGAAATTCCTTTGAGAAAAATTCCAGCATCAATTCCAAAACATCACAGAAAGTGATGTACATCAAACATCAATGAACAAAGTAATGTGCACGTTATTATCTGGATAAAATAAAAGAACAAAAGAAAGTGAATTCAAATAAAAAGATGAGACGATGGAGGAGAGTTTGCAGAAGGAAGACACACCCTGACTGTGAAGATTAGCTCTAGTCATGAGAAAACTATAGCAGCGTTAGAGTATGAGCAGGTCTATACTCGCAATAGCAAAGAATGGCACCATCACCATGTGTGCTAACAACTACTTGAATGTCAGCTTATAAAGAGCTTTAAAGACACATCATTGCTTGTCTGAAGCGTTAGTACCACTTCTATATAATATATATATATATATATATATATATATATATATATATATACTGTATATATATATATATATATATATATATATATATATATATATTTATTTCTTTAGTACAATAGTTTTGATTCTGATGGCATACTTGTGAAATCTTGGAGTAGTTTTCTATTTTGGAATGACATTCACGTATTATATTATTTTCAAAGCCCTTTAACTATAGACTTTTTGACACATGTTAAAAAAAATGTTATGTAAGCCTAATGCAGCCCTATGGAACTGCTAAACACACACACACACACACACACACACACACACACACACACACACACACACACACACACACACACACACACACACACACACACACACACACACACACACACACACACACACACACACACACACACACACTCTCTCTCTTGTCATTTCACTAAAAGATAACACAACCTACAACAACTGCTACACCTAGGTATAAATTCATGATTTCAGGAGTATGTTCTCTTCCAGAGGTGTTTTGTCACCCTATTTTAAAACACATTTTTCGCCAACAGCACCTTTCAATAAAGCCTTGTTATGGTCAACACGATTACTCTCACTAATCTTTTTATGGTAAAAATATCTCATAATAAATCTGATTTGGGGATACATTCAAATGTCTGACATTGCCTCCGTCCATCATAAATATCAATTGCTTTTATTATAGGAGACGTATTTAAAAAAAAATAAAACTTTTAAAAAAAAATCACATTTAGAGGAATATGTCTCATGTTTGGACTGCTTTACTGACCACTCTGACAGCAAATGGTTAAGCAACCTTTCCTATTTATATCATCCCACTGGAATATTTTCTTTGTAGTTTAAATGAAATAATTAGAAGGCGTGGCACAGAACCTCCTCCTCTGCATCACTAATACCAGTACCTGTCAGGGCTTCTAAACCTTCCCACATCAAGGAAGACCAAGCTAGGGAGACCCTTACTTCCATTAAACTTTGCACCCCTTAAACATAACATACAGCCCATCAGCTTTAGAATGTGTAATATTGCACAGCTGACAGGGATGAGATGGAAGTACAAATGACTATGTTTTCTTTTATTATACACCTACAGTTTT
>NW_027456537.1:0-17362 GCF_040206685.1 Ascaphus truei | reverse complement strand
GCATCCTTCTGTTTTTTCTTTCTCGCTGCTATGCTAATTAGCACCCCCCTCATCGTGGCTTTTTGAGTCTCCCACAGGGTTGTGTGGGACTCCACGCTGCCCAGATTGGTCTGGAAAAACTGTCTGATCTCCTCTTTAACCTTTTTCTCTAATTCTGGGATCTTAATCAGCGATTCATTAAGTTTCCAGTTTGCTCCCGGGCTAGTATGCCTAATCTGTGTGCATCTCAGCTCTATTGATGCATGATCCGACCACGTAATGTCATGCATTTTGGAATCGGATATCTGTGGGACCATTCTACTAGACACAAAAAAGTGGTCAATCCTGCTGTAACTGTCATGAGGGTGTGAGTAAAAAGTATAGCTCCGCTCCCCGGGGTGCTGTTCCCTCCAGATATCTACCAGACTCCCCTGCTTGAGGCCCTCCAGCAGTGGCCCATTCCCTGTGTGTCTAGGCTTTTGCTGCTGCGGTGATCTATCTAGCCATGGGTCTATTGTTTTGTTGAAATCCCCTGCTAGGATTATATTTCCCACGGCACACCTTTGCAATACCTGGAAGAACTCCTCAAAGAACATCGGATCGTTCTCGCAGGGCGCGTATATGCAGGCTAAAGTTACTCTACATTGTTGTAGGAGTCCCACCAAGATAAGATATCTCCCTTTGCTGTCCCTTTTTGCGCTCTCTAGCTGAAAGGGGGATTTATTATTGAATACTATGGCTACCCCTTTCTTTTTCTCTTTAGCGGAGGCCAGGAAAAACTGCCTGTAACTTTTATCTAAGAAACCAGGACTGCTGTGTGTACTAAAGTGGGTCTCCTGGAGGAAAATCACATCTGCCCCTCTGCGTCTGAATTCAGAGAAGGCTACCTTGCATTTCTTTGGGCTATTGAACCCTTTAACGTTTTGGGAGATAAGTATTACTACCATTTTTGTATGTTGTGTGGGAAGCTAAGCCAGATGAGGTGTAGGTGCTTACCCGGGGGGTGCATCTCTCGCCGGTGGTGCCGTCTGTGATGGCGTCTTGCTCTGGGGATCGCTCTCTCTCTTTGGGGGTCCGGAACATGGGTGGGGAAAGACATAAGGAAAGGCAAGGGAAACAACATTCAAATAAACATATAAACAGTACCCTGGTGGTCCCCAAGGGCCATAGGGTAAATGCCCGGAAGTAACTCCTTCCCACTGGACCTTCCTCCCTCCCAGTCAAGCTCCATAGTCCCTCCTGCGGACCATGGGATACCGGGACTTTAACAGGGGCGTGGGCTGGGCCCAACTCCCTGTTGCGGAAGCACATGCCTGCGGGCAGGGAGGGTGACAGACTCCTGACCCCCCGCCGGCTTCTGCTAAACATCCCCGCGCAGTCATCCCCTCCTCCAACTGGGTCTAACTTCAGGCGACCCTTGAAGCCCAAAACCTACAGGTCTCAATGTGTTTATTATTGTTCAAACCTAACTGCCGCGTTCTGGCCTGTTCGCATTGTCTAACTGAGGACCCACGGAGCCGACCCCCCCCCCCCCTGCACCTATGGACCTCCTTCTATTCTGCCTATATCCCCCCTGCTTCCTCCACTAATCTGCCCTCTCCCTTACTTGGGTCCTGCCCAGGTGGCCGCTGGTTCCCCTCCTGCCTCATGAGCCAGGTCGCCATCTCCATCCGCCCTCCTCCCCCTCGCCACCTGGGCCTCTCTCCCTGATGTTGCGCCCTTCTCCCACTGCTCTGGGGCTGCCCTGGGGCATCGTCCTCCTCTGCTCATCTCCCCTTCTCAGACGCTGGCCCACTGTCCATCCCCGGTGTCCGCTGGGCGTCTGTACCCCTCCCCGGCAGTGGAGCTCGCGTGCCTCCGCCGGGGGGAGCCAGGACCCATCTCGCGACACACTTCCGGTGGGACAGCCTCACCGCCGGATATCCGGATCTCCGCGGCGCCTCCGGAACTCTTCAGATGACGCGGCCGTGGGTTGTCAGTCGGGGGCCGGACGAGGGCAGGGACAAACGCAGCCGGGGGTGGGCTCACTCTGCTTACCAGTCGGTCCCGCCAAAACAGCTGCCGCCATGATTCTTGCCACGCTTTCTCCCCTTCTTTGCCAGGTAAGTCCAGTGGCGCCATTTTGGGGGGTTTTCTTCGCCATTACAGGTTTAGTTACAGGTGGGCATGTTCACGCCTGCTGGTCTCGCTGGTCACCCTCTGTGGTCCGGGAGGGTCTTGGGGCAACGAACATCGAGGGGGGTACTAGTAACAACTGAACTTGCAACTTGAAAAAACCTTTAACTGTGATATTAGGCAGCGTCTTTGAGGTTACTATGCGTCCGTGTCCGCTCTATCTTTACGTCGATCCGCTGTTTTGGGCACCTTTTCCAACTCAGCTGGGCGGGGGGGGCACGTCTCCGGGCTCCCCGGGCCGGTGGTTGCAGCGGTGATGCCCAGCTTTTTGAGAAAGGCAGCCCCCTCTGAATGATGTTTCAGGGTGTGGGAGCGGCCGTTCCTCATCACCACCAAGGCGAAAGGGAAAGCCCAGCGATAGCGGACGTCTCTCTCTCGCAGGGCTCTCATAATTGGAAACAGCGCCCTCCGCCTCGCCAGAGTGATAGGGGAGAGATCCTGGAAAACCGCCATGGTGATTCCCTCAAAGGTTACCGCTGGTGTTGCCCGCGTGATCTTACAAATCTCCTCCTTCGTTCTGTAATGGTGCAGGCGGAGGATCATGTCTCGGGGAGGGTTGTTGGGCATTGGGCGCGAACGCAGGGCGCGGTGGCAGCGGTCCATTGTTAGCTCAGCCTCTGTTTTGCCTGGCAATATGCTGCTCATCCATCTATTGAGCAGGGCTTCAGGATCCAGGATCTCCCGATTTTCGCCGTCCTCTTGCCTGTCCTCGAGCTCTGCTACCCCGCGTTCTAGTTCCCCCATCCGTGTATTTGTCTCCGCATGGCACCGTGAGCTTTCCTCCATTTTTTCTTCTAGCTCGTTCGTGCCGGTGCCAATCTGGAGTATATCTTTGCGGAGACTCTCCACCTCCCCTCTGAAGAACGACTTTAAATCTGTTAGCAACCGAGCTATTTCTTTCTTTATTATCCCCGCTTGTTCTGTCTGTGTCCCCTCCATCTCTGGGGCCGAGTCTGAGTCTGTGCCTGCAGGGTTCTCCTCTGGCCTTGCTTTGCTTCCGCTGTAAGTATGAGCGGACGTCTGTTTTTCGTTTATTTTTCAGCCTTGTTGTGGCCATGATCCTTCAAAAGTGGTATGGGGCTGATCAGCAAAGGTTCAGACCCGTGATGCTATGCTTGGATCTAGGGTAGCTGCGCTTAGATTGTCTTTTTATTAGCTGATATGTGCCGGTGGGTATTGGAGCTGCTGCACTACACTTCCATCCACATACCCGCCGCGCATGCGCCTCAATACCCACTTTTTAAGGGCTAGAAAGAAAACTTTTGGTGAAAATGTTAAGGATTTCTTTTCTCTGGCATTTTAAAAGTTACTATAGATACAACTTTTTTAACAGTTTCCACAGAATTAACGTGAAAGTCTGTATGTATTTAAGGAACTGCCACTCTATATGTGCAAATATCTTGAAAGTTGCTTTATAACATTTTCTGTGAATTTCACTGAAATCTGTAATTTTCACCGAATTTTCATAAAATATCTATTGTACATTGGAAAAGATTGCCAATTTTTTAAGTATATCAAAAAATGTAAGTACATAACTGGTCATGAGGACAGAATTTAGGATCATGTTACCAGCACATTGACTTGAAAGGCTTGGTAAACTTTTATTGGCAAACTTTTGCTAATTTCTCTTGGTCAAGTTCACCTGCTTCGTAAACAGTGAAAATGCTGCACATCTCTAAGGTGCAGGAAGTGACATTTAATCGAATTTTAGCATTTTCTGTATTGAGTAGAAATAGCCGTGTAAGCCCACTTGAGATAGTGCAGAGTAAACGAGTGCTTCAGTGTTAGCTGATACCATTTTTTATTTGAACCAACAATTATTAAAAAACAAGCTTTCGAGAGTTCCCTGGGGTCTAGAAGTTCTGATTTAGGTAAAACATCCTTGTCTGACAATTATCTTTGTAATAATGAGCTGCCAATGCTTGAATAATTTTTTGTTAATATTGATGACTTCATGAAATCAACAGTCTCAGGCTGAGCTCAAACAGAAAGCTACTGTCACGGTAACTTTATGACAAGATATAATTTACACCAAAAATACCTGGGTTGAACTGAACACAGCTGAGATATGATAAAATATAATTTATTCCTTGAAAAAGGTGAACACACAAGTTATACAAATAACAAACAAAAAATAGACACTTACTTAAGATGGAATGATGAAACAGTCAAATCTGGACTGGCAGTTCATACAGCAATCTTGAAAATCACAAAGACAATGAGTAAGGGCTGAGCCTGGTTTAAATACAATTTCTAGACCATCTCTTAACCCTAGGCACCGAGCTGGCTAGCAAAATCTCTTTGAAGTAGATTCTTCTTCCCCTGCAGGTGTGAACTAGGACACTTGCAAACCACTCAGCTTCCTTTGTTCCTGGCCCTAGTGTAAACAATCAGGGCGGTTAACCTTTGATCACAGGGCTTATGCTAAACCATCCGGCTACCCTTCCTGACCTATTAGCATAGCAGATGGGGTCTGCATTTTCAGAGCAGATCCAAAATACCATATACAGTTTAATATCTTCACATATTAATAGGTTCCGTTCTGGTGGGCTCAGTGGGTCAAAAATTGCCAGTTATTAATGCCTACAGTGACTCTACATCGTGGCCAAATTTCAACTCACTGCGACCTCCAGAACCAGAGATACATAAATGCACTTTAAAACATTTTTAAAATACAGGATTCGTCCCTTTAAAAATGAATCTCTGCTTGTCACTCTTTCCCCATTGAAAACAACAGGCTCCGCCGCCATGGGTTTCAATGGAGCAACTCCGTCGTTGCAGTCAATGGAGTTCCCCGCCATAGACTTTCAATGGGGAAACCGCCGCCATTGAAGTCTGTGGGAAAAACCACAAATCCTTACATTCGCCCACACTCCGTCTGGTTGATCGGAGAGGGCTGGAAATGGGCATGCATTAAAGCCGGAACCTTGGCTACATGCCACCCAAATCCCATCCCTTTGGTTATTCCAGAACCGGAGATATGGACTTACATTTTTCACCATTTCACACTTAGCTGTTTTTACACCACGCGGCTTTTCCCCATTGGAATCAATGGCCGGCGTAGCCATAGACAATGCATGGGCGCTCGCCGCCATTGGATTCAATGGGACCTCCGCTCCGCCATTAAAGTCAATGGCGCGACCCCCCTCCTCCACTCGACCCCTTACGGGGGTCTCTCATTCCTGGACCCAGTAGGGGACGTGTGTGGGGGTTCCTAGGGGCAACCAGAATTTAATTCCCAGGTGCCCTAGAACCTAAGATTCCCACGCCAATTGTCATTGAACTTGACCGAAGTGATTAAACTCTTTTCAAAGACATTGTATCCGCTTTTGCGGTCTGCGGTTTCGATGGCTGCCAACCTTTTCCTCGAGGCCGGCGTCGAGGAATCTCCATATAAGTCAATGGCCCCATTGACTTACAATGGGAAACCGCCGCTCCTCCTTTCGGACGCCACCTGCTGGTCGTCGCTGGAAAACAGGTCCAAAACCGCTACTTCTGCCATTAGAATGCATGGAGTCTCAATGGCGACCTATGGAAGGCTGCAAAATGGAGCCTGAAAAGGCGAGAAAAGGGAACAAAGGGCTATTATCACTAAATTAACATTAACCCCTTCGCTCCCGCATCAACCCTAGTGTACGTGTTGGTGCAAACACTAGAATGAGACGATACATTTATACAGGGGAATAAACAGTTGGATGGCTGAAGCAAGGCAAAAACACATTACTGGACCCCAGTCCGGTTAACCCCTTGCTTCCCAAGTGAGAGTTGGGGAGGGCCAAATGGGGTGTAACCCCTTTAATCCCGGACCAAAACCCCTCTCCCTTGACAGCTACCTTGCTGCGCGTCCGCGCCTCGGTCTGCTGGGCGATGTGTGCTCATCCCCAGCAGACAGACTGACGCGATTCGAGGCGGGACTTTAAAAAAAAAAAAAAAAGTGTGCGTGTTTGCGATTGGCTGGCAAAGTACACGTAACGCGGCTGCTGCTTGAAATTACAACTTAAGTTGTCTCCTTCAAGTGCAGCGGCGTCAACACTGTACTTCACCACCAGGGGTCATTTTCAGTTTGAAAACTCCCATAGAACACAGCGAAAGAGTGGCGAACATGCGCATGCACGACGCACCGCTTTCTGTCTGAACGAGGCCTAAGATGTACACCCTCCTCAACATTAATATTCTGAACCAAGTAATTCAAACATACCAGCCTCTATGATAGAGGATATGCATCAAGGTAATTTTTGAGTAAAGCTGGTGTAATTCCCCAGAATGCAGCTCTTACTATTCTGGTCCTGCAATGGTTTCCCCAGCAGCATTGAAATATTATCCCTTGAATGGTAAAGTTGCTGAGCAGTCCGTAGAACAGACAGAAACAGGACCCAGACATAGAAACTTATGTAAGTTGACACAAATATGAGGAGTTGCAAATTAACTGTGCCAAGTGGTACCAAGTCTTCCTCCTGTTTTCGCCTCTCCTTGCGAATTATGGTGAAGGTGCCTTGCCTGTGAATCTAATTGCATGTTGGAACTGTAGGAGGACATTACACTGGCAGAGAGGCATTTTAATTTTGGCCCATGTTTCAAGGCAATTGCTTATAGTGTGTGCACTACGTTGCCATTTGTTGGGTGTCGATCCAAAGAATTACCCACCTTGCCTCTAACAGAAACAAGATAAAACTGTACTTATAAGTTTAGGGTTTGAGCTTTTTTTTGTTGCTTGACATATGCTACAGTAAATGAAATGTTGCGATACACCTAGTTGCCAGGGCACTCTGACTGACTGTCACTGCACGTTGATCCCTGGTGATACATTGGTTCCTCTCTTGTTCAAGAAGAAGAAAAGGGCAACAGTCATTGGATTGCTGTGTCAACGACATAAGTGTGGAAACCAGTAACTCTTTAACAGCTCTGCAAATTCATAACTCAGCCATTTCCTTTATCTCATTAATTATATGTGACATCCTAAGTCCATTTCTGTGACCTCATTCACAATTAATTAAAGTCTTAAGTGTATCCCCCCCCCCAGCTTTAAATTGGATATTGAATAATGCCATAGAATCATGCCATTGAATAAGTAGCCTGTTCTAACTTCTTAGGGATGATCTGTAAGTAAGAGTGCTGCAGAGATTGCAATGCTGCTGTGATGAGAGCTGAGTTATGGAGCCTTTCAGAGAATTTACAATGGTGGTTATTTTTGATAGATCTTGAAAATGGGAAGACTGTTAGTATAGTAAAAGAAAAGTAAGGGTGAGTGAGCAATTAAACAAAGTTGCCAGTACTGTATGTACTGTCTGACACACACACACACACACACACACACACACACACACACACACACACACACACACACAGAGCCAGACAAACTGAGACACACACAGACAAACTGAGACACACACAGACAAACTGAGACACACACAGACAAACTGAGACACACACAGACAAACTGAGACACACACAGACAAACTGAGACACACACAGACAAACTGAGACACACACAGACAAACTGAGACACACACAGACAAACTGAGACACACAGACAAACTGAGACACACACAGACAAACTGAGACACACACAGACACACACAGACAAACTGAGACACACACAGACACACACAGACACACACAGACACACACAGACACACAGACACACACAGACACACACAGACACACACAGACACACACAGACACACACAGACACACACAGACACACACAGACACACACAGACACACACAGACACACACAGACACACACAGACACACACAGACACACACAGACACACACAGACACACACAGACACACACAGACACAGACAGACACAGACAGACACAGACAGACACAGACAGACACACACAGACACAGACAGACACACACAGACACACACAGACACACACAGACAGACACAGACAGACACAGACAGACACAGACAGACACAGACAGACAGGGCACAGACAGACACACACACAGACACAGCCTCACCTCTCTGCTGCATACTTTTCCTCCGCTCTTTGGTCCCACCCCCCAGGTTCCTGCCACCTCCCGATTGGTTGCTGCTGTGTAATTCAGCCAATCAGAAGCTGCCAAGCCCCTTAGCAGCAGCAGCCCTGCTTTATCCCATGTCCGGACGGGGGGAGTGCGAGCAGAGCCGGGGTGCCGGGCGGGGGGAGAGCATTGGTGGGCACGCATCTGCCGGGCTCGTGGGGCCCCCCTTTGCTGTGGGGCCCCCGGGCAACTGCCCATCGTTGCCATACGTTAAGACGGCCCTGCGTGTTAGTCCAGTTGCGATAGTGCAGAATAAATGAGTACATCAGTATTAGGTGACACCAAAACAAGAGGACTTAATGTGGATAGGAGTTTCTCACACACTATCACAATTGTTTGTAATTATCCTGCCTGCCTCTCAGCCAATATTCTTATCCACACCATTCACCCCCAGCCCCCACCCAACTGTTACTTGTCACCGTTTTATAACCCTTTCAATGTCTACAGATATCCCTCTCACCCTGGCTTGTCCACATCCGTTTGTTTATTTCTGCTTTCCTAACCTCTGCTTTAGCCATAGATTCCTCTGTTAACCAGAATTGCTGACCTGAGCTAGAGAGGAGAACTCTCGAAAGCTTGTCCAGTGACAAATTGTTAATCCAAATAAAAAAAAGCCATCACCAAATACTGAAGTACCAATTTATTCCACACAAGATTTTTTTTTTTATATATATACACTTATATACATACATATACAAATAATCCTTGTGAGCACATTCACATGTCAGACAGGTCTGCAACCCTGCTTTTCGCCATTAACACCTAGCATAGTGCTTCCACTGCAGAAAGGGATTCTGGGAAATGACATGCAAATGAGCACACAGTGCCATTTTTTGTCTGTGTGCTCATTTGCATATCATTTCCCAGAATCCCTTGCTGCAGTGGAAGCACTGTATGCTAGGCGATAATGGCGAAAAGCAGGGTTGCAGATTTGTCTAAGGCTGCGGCCAGGGTGGTCGCTGAGTGTGCAGGCACTCAAGCGCGACAGTGCAAGCAAGCAGCAAATTTAAATTTGCTTGCTTGACAAGCAGCTAAGCGCCGCGGATTATCAGGCGCTCGCTCACACTGGCCACACACATTGCCACAATGTGTTTAATCGCAGCCAGCGTGAGCGAGCACCCGCCCGCTCAGCACCACCCTGGCCGAGGCCTAAGACATGTGAATGTGCTCACAAGTAATATTTTTATATGCTATACGGTGGAGCGTTTTTAGTCACTATTTCACCCACCATAACCTAAATGTGTGTGTATACACACACTCCTGCACTAGGGTGACCAGATTTTGAAAATGAAAAACCGGGACACAAAAAAAATTATTATTACAAAAAATTACATCATTAAAAAATGAATATTATAATGATATTTATCTAATAGTGTCACCATTGATGCTGTATTATTCATTCTACCTCTTCCCATTCATTCTCACCCAGACCCTGCCCAGACAGACCCACACCCTGCCCAGACAGACCCTGAGACCCTGCCCAGACAGACCCTGAGACCCTGCCCAGACACACCCTGAGACCCTGCCCAGACACACCCTGAGACCCTGCCCAGACACACCCTGAGACCCTGCCCAGACACACCCTGAGACCCTGCCCAGACACACCCTGAGACCCTGCCCAGACACACACTGAGACCCTGCCCAGACACACACTGAGACCCTGCCCAGACACACACTGAGACCCTGCCCAGACACACACTGAGACCCTGCCCAGACAGACCCGCACCCTGAGACCTTGCCCAGACAGACCCGCACCCTGAGACCTTGCCCAGACAGACCCGCACCCTGAGACCTTGCCCAGACAGACCCGCACCCTGAGACCTTGCCCAGACAGACCCGCACCCTGAGACCCTGCCCAGACAGACCCGCACCCTGAGACCCTGCCCAGACAGACCCACACTGAGACCCTGCCCAGACAGACCCACACTGAGACCCTGCCCAGACAGACCCACACTAAGACCCTGCCCAGACAGACCCACACTGAGACCCTGCCCAGACAGACCCACACTGAGACCCTGCCCAGACAGACCCACACTGAGACCCTGCCCAGACAGACCCACACTGAGACCCTGCCCAGACAGACCCACACTGAGACCCTGCCCAGACAGACCCACACTGAGACCCTGCCCAGACAGACCCACACTGAGACCCTGCCCAGACAGACCCGCACTGAGACCCTGCCCAGACAGACCCGCACTGAGACCCTGCCCAGACAGACCCGCACTGAGACCCTGCCCAGACAGACCCGCACTGAGACCCTGCCCAGACAGACCCGCACTGAGACCCTGCCCAGACAGACCCGCACTGAGACCCTGCCCAGACAGACCCGCACTGAGACCCTGCCCAGACAGACCCGCACTGAGACCCTGCCCAGACAGACCCGCACTGAGACCCTGCCCAGACAGACCCGCACTGAGACCCTGCCCAGACAGACCCGCACTGAGACCCTGCCCAGACAGACCCGCACTGAGACCCTGCCCAGACAGACCCGCACTGAGACCCTGCCCAGACAGACCCGCACTGAGACCCTGCCCAGACAGACCCGCACTGAGACCCTGCCCAGACAGACCCGCACTGAGACCCTGCCCAGACAGACCCGCACTGAGACCCTGCCCAGACAGACCCGCACTGAGACCCTGCCCAGACAGACCCACACTGAGACCCTGCCCAGACAGACCCACACTGAGACCCTGCCCAGACAGACCCACACTGAGACCCTGCCCAGACAGACCCACACTGAGACCCTGCCCAGACAGACCCACACTGAGACCCTGCCCAGACAGACCCACACTGAGACCCTGCCCAGACAGACCCACACTGAGACCCTGCCCAGACAGACCCACACTGAGACCCTGCCCAGACAGACCCACACTGAGACCCTGCCCAGACAGACCCACACTGAGACCCTGCCCAGACAGACCCACACTGAGACCCTGCCCAGACAGACCCACACTGAGACCCTGCCCAGACAGACCCACACTGAGACCCTGCCCAGACAGACCCACACTGAGACCCTGCCCAGACAGACCCACACTGAGACCCTGCCCAGACAGACCCACACTGAGACCCTGCCCAGACAGACCCACACTGAGACCCTGCCCAGACAGACCCACACTGAGACCCTGCCCAGACAGACCCACACTGAGACCCTGCCCAGACAGACCCACACACCTGCCCAGACAGACCCACACCCTGCCCAGACAGACCCACACCCTGCCCAGACAGACCCACACCCTGCCCAGACAGACCCACACCCTGCCCAGACAGACCCACACCCTGCCCAGACAGACCCACACCCTGCCCAGACAGACCCACACCCTGCCCAGACAGACCCACACCCTGCCCAGACAGACCCACACCCTGCCCAGACAGACCCACACCCTGCCCAGACAGACCCACACCCTGCCCAGACAGACCCACACCCTGCCCAGACAGACCCACACCCTGCCCAGACAGACCCACACCCTGCCCAGACAGACCCACACCCTGCCCAGACAGACCCACACCCTGCCCAGACAGACCCACACCCTGCCCAGACACACACTGAGACCCTGCCCAGACACACACTGAGACCCTGCCCAGACACACACTGAGACCCTGCCCAGACACACACTGAGACCCTGCCCAGACACACACTGAGACCCTGCCCAGACACACACTGAGACCCTGCCCAGACAGACCCACACTGAGACCCTGCCCAGACGCACACTGAGACCCTGCCCAGACGCACACTGAGACCCTGCCCAGACACACACTGAGACCCTGCCCATCACACACTGAGACCCTGCCCACACACACACTGAGACCCTGCCCAGACACACACTGAGACCCTGCACAGACACACTGACACCAGCTCTGAGGAGCATCTGCAGGGGGGGGGGTCCTATTTGTCACTGTGGAGCTTGGGTGGGGGGGAAAGCCACCTCACAACCGGTTCTCATTGCTGAGGCTCCGCTGTCACTAACCCCGCTCCCACCCTCTGCAGCAGCAGTCAGACCGGCCTCCGCTCTCCTCCCTGCATTCTTGCTCTCTGCTGCTCCCACCTTCTCTGGTCAAAGCCGGGACAGCCACAAAAAAACGGGACATTTTAAAGTATGTCGGGGCCGCCAGGACAGACTAAAAAAAAGGGACTGTCCCGGCTAAACCGGGACATCTGGTCACCCTATCCTGCACACACACACACTCCGATCCCCAGGACCGTGAAGCTGGGTAAACAAAAGAAAAACATTTGTGTTTTGTTAATGTTAGAAGTTTAGTTAAGTGTGATTTAAAAAAAAAAAAATGTAAATGCAATTAGACTTTTTGCACAGAGTTGTGCGTTTCCGTGGAAATGGTGCCTGCTGCTATACTGTTGTAACACAGTTTGCCCCCACCCCCCCAATCGCAGATAGGGACCATGTGTGGAAATACACTTGTGTTACCGGGTGTGGTGCGGTACCTGATAGGCTCACAGAAGGCCTGAACTTCCGTCGCTGAGAGCCTGGGGTTACCTGATTCTTCGGATACAGCGCCTCCACCTGTAAGGGTTCCCAACAGGGTGGGGTGGTCCTCTTACAAGAATAATAATAATGCACGCACACAATATATGCTAGCAACCTTTTTACAATAAGTAATAACCTTGGTACTTTGTACCACACAGTAATATGCATATAACCATACGTTAGAAGTTCACCCCACCGCATACCAACATAGGTGTCCCCAAAGTACCTGGGTGCTGGGCACCAATTCCCTGATGTTCCTTATGTGCAGGCCCACCAAAAGTGTTGGAGATAGCGCTGTACCATGGAGGGTTAGTGCACTACAATAGGTACCTGCCTGGGGCTCCTGCACCCGGGTACAGCAGGATAACAGAATGGGATCCGTCTGATCCGACTGACTGTCCGCCAACGCGTGGGGTGAATTCCGGCGTGGATAATATCACCGTACCGTCTATACCTTGGAGCTGGTCCGTCCGCAGGCCGCAGTCACTGCGCGGCGTGATCCTCCGTGAAGACAATCTATCTAGAGGGGGGTTTGATCCCAGACCCAGTGATCAGGCTGTGCAGCAGATGAGATGTTCCTTGATCTAATCAAACAGCTTAAGGGGCAGATTCCATAATTAAGGCCTGTCCCTGAAGCAACCACAAGCTGGGGCAAGGATAGTAGTTACCTCGGGCCTATAGGGGTGACTAGCCTAGTGCAGGGGCTACTGCTCCCTACACCTACACCCTCACTCACCCAGCTCCGACTCCTCTCCGCGCACCAAAAGTCTATATCCTGCTGCAGGCAAACCTCGAACCCCATTGGGAGTTTTAGTCCCCGCAGTGTGTGTCCATTGCCGGCCGTGTGCGCGATGATAACTGTGCATGCGCGACTCTAATGGCCGCCGCAACACCCGATCGCTATCTGCGCGCATATCCAAAATGGCGGCCCCCGCTAGCCGGGTGCGCCGCAAGCTCCCGGCGACCAGCTCGCCACACCAGCCGCACCTACCCATCCGGCAACCATAGCGGAGGTAAGGGGGGGTCTCTGACCCAACAGGGGTACCAGGGCTACAATCTTGTATAGGCAACTACTCCCAGCTACAAAAATAGCGATACAGAGACTCTGAGAAATGATCGGAGAGACCCAAAAATGAGAAGTATATGACATATATGAAGTCCAAAAGATGGTTCTAAATCTGCAGCAAATCAGGTTATAAGTTCTTGGGCAAATAACATCGCCTATTGTGTACAATGAAGGACTGAACAGAGAAAGATGGACCCAATAAGAGTAGCTAGAGAAACTAGAGCCAGCCTTGAACTGAACTCTTAGTAACTCATTAGCATAAATATCTCGGTCCTAGCTTCTGCATTCCTTAATGTCCAAAGATATTGAGGTAAATACCTGTGTCCTTATGATAAAGCCTTGTAGGATCCCGCGTGCTGAAGCTATGGTGATACCAAAGCCTCAGACCATCCGGGAAAAACTTCAGGCTGCTCACATGGAGGTGCCCGTCTCCTCTCGGCGTTCTCCCGTGAGGCGTAGCGAATTGCCGGAACCTGCGCTGTGGAAGTTGAAAAAATTGGTGGAACAGCAGGAACCCAGAGAAAGCACTGATCAACTCACCAGAGGTAGCAAAAAATAAAGAAGGTTTATTGAATTACATTGATAAAAACAAAAAACAAACTAACATAAAAACCAGAATCTCCAACATGTTTCAGGCTCCCCAGCCCTTTCTCAAGGAGTATGAGAGGGGTCTGATAGAATGATGTATAAATAGCCCCTCCTCTGAACTCTCCAACACCAGAAATACATGACAGGTGATTAAGACATAACAATTAACTCAAAAAGTGTGTCAATGTCTCTATATTGATAATGCACTAGGAAAATAATGAATAAAATCAATATGGGAACATGTATCAATAAACAGCTAGGCAGTGGACAGAGAAATCTACAATATAAGTAAACTCAATGTCATACAAAGAAATTGATACAGATTGTGTTGAATAAAGGTGTATCCCACTAATTGATTAATTAAGCTATCCCTATCACATAAGAGATGAGAACACACAAACATGTCGATTGCATAAACATAGGAAAAGCTGGTATAACCTTCATGAAGTAATGGATATAATACAGAACAGAAAACATTTCACAAAGATATAAAAGCTACAATGTATATGAAAATAAACAAGGATACACATCCAATCAGTTTGACAAAAAAAGTGTTTTAGAAGAAAAGAAAAGAAGGGAAGAATAAAAGAAAGATAAAACAAGTCCTGTTGGTATGATCTGTGAACTGCAAACGTAATCACGAGAGGATAAGGTATGCTCCAGGTGAGGCTTGAACTTACAACCTCGGCATAGTTTGGCACATACTGACATATAAGTACCGTGCACTAACCGATAGCGCCACTGGAGCACATACAAAATCATCTCATAGAAAACAAATATAAAATGATTATATCAATAGAATGTATTATTTGATAATTTGTATATGTTATTATATGATGTGATTTTACAGTTCAAAGGTAACACTGAAAACTCAAAACAGACTTGTAATTTGAAAGATTAAATATAATATGAATGTTGGTGATGAACCAATGCAATATAACATGAGAGAATACCCACAAGAGAAATGGACATAAATCATAAAAAATACTTTAAATCCCAATGTGTATTTAACCCATTTGGGACAAGAGTATTTAAAGAGAAAATCCAGTGGGCCTCTCTCTTGTACAGTGCATTGGTTCTGTCACCTCCACGGCTATGAATCTGAACAGTGTCAATGGCAACTCATTTAAAATTAACAAGAGAACCTTTTTGACATGTATCAAAGGGTTAGGACACAGGATGTACTTTATCTCGTTTGAGAATCAGTCTCATGTGTTCCATCACTCGAATTTTGAACATACGAGACGTGAGACCAATGTATCTTTTGTTGCAACCGCATATAAGCATTTAGATCACAAAATCGGTGTTACAGTTGATAAAAGTAGATATATTATATGATCTGGTATTCTCCGTATCAGAAAAAGTTCTTGTTTTAGAGATATATGGACAGATTTTGCATCGGTTACAAGGGTAACAGCCTGTCCGTTTTGGAAAAAATTGTCTTTTAGAACGAATTTTGTCTGTTTTGATTACACTTGGAGAGATGATATTACCCAATGTTGGTAGTTTTTTAAAACAAATGTGGGAGTCATTGTTGTTATGTCTCTCAAAAGGGGATCAACATTAAGGACGGACCAATGTTTATTAATTATGCGTTTAATCGCATGGGCCTGGTTACTGTAAGTTGTTATAAAATAAGGAGAATCCAGGTCAGATCTAATTCTATTTTGTTGTTCCTGTTTAAGAGAAACCTGACGAGCATCCAGCATCCCCTCTCTATTTTGATTGAGAGAATTTAGGTTAGCCTCCATCAAGATTTTATGATTATATCCTCTTGCACAAAAACAATTTGTAAGCTCTATAGCTCTATGATGGTAATCATCAAGATTAGAGCAATTTCGGTGTAGGTGTATGAACTGGCCAAAAGGTATTCCTCTGAAAAGAGTATGACTATGTGCACTGTGTGCATGAAGAAGAGTGTTTCTGGAATGATCTTTTCTATAAATATCTGTATGAACTAATCGATCAAGACCAATGAATAGTTTAAGATCTAAATAGTGTATATGATGTGGATGATGCTGTAAAGTAAAAGTGAGATTGAACGAGTTGCCGTTGACATAGTTAAAAAAAGCCATTAGTTATTCTACGGAACCATTCCATATCAACAGCAAATCGTCAATGTAGCGATGATTAAAGTGTATGTGATGACGATAAGGGTTTGTATCTCCAAACACGTGGGACTCTTCCCACCACCCCATGAAAAGATTTGCATAGGATGGTGCGAAGCATGTACCCATGGCCGTCCCACGTGTCTGGAGATAGAAATTGTTCATAAAAGAAAAATAATTATGATGAAGTAAAAAGTGTATACTGTCAAGAATAAAGGAGATGTGTGCAGTAGATAGTGATGAATCCCTTTATAGAAAACATCTAGTAGCTTTGAGGCCATCCGTGTGTGAAATAATGGTGTAAAGTGAGGTTACGTCAAGTGTTACCCAAAGAAAATTGGGGGACCAAGAATAGTGTTTGAATAAAGTGAGGAGATGAGATGTGTCTTGTAAATATGAAGGAAGTGAATGAACTAAAGGTTGTAAATAGTGATCGATTTAATTGGACAGATGTTCACCCAGTGAACCAATACTAGATACAATAGGACGCCCAGGGGGTTTGTGAAGAGATTTGTGAATTTTGGGTAAGTGATGAAATATAGGTGTGATAGGGTGATTACAGTGCAGATAGTCATACTACTCATCAGAAAGGACGTGGAAGATTTTGCCCTCTTCGAGTAAATCATCTAGTTCTCTGAGGAAGGTGCTGGTTGGGTCAGATTTCAATGGTGTATATGTCAATTGATCATCCAACTGTCTATATGCCTCAGCACAGTATTAAGATCGATCCAGAACCACGACGGCTCCCCCTTTATCAGCATTTTTGACAATATCATTGTTGTCTTTAGGAGAGGAAATAGCCTGCCGCAGCTCTGGTCGCAAATTATCGCCACGCTGAGGATAGACTGTAAATTGAATACCTTTATCCAAAAGTGATAAGTCTCTTTCCACTGCCTGCTGAAACAAATTGGGGCTACACGGTAAAAAAATA
>NW_027456536.1:0-17376 GCF_040206685.1 Ascaphus truei | reverse complement strand
GTCCTAAAAAATGATTACAGGGATCTAGGCCAAAAGCTTAAGGCAAGGACCTACAATGTAGTGTTTTCTGAAATACTACCAGTGCCATGCGCAACCACAGAGAGACAGTCAGAGATCAGGGAGGTTAATGCATGGCTAAGAAAGTGGTTCAGGAAGGAGGGGCTTCGGTTTTTAGAGCACTGGGACAACTTTTCTGAGAGGTGCCATCTATATTCTAGGGACGGATTGCACCTCAATGAAGAGGGATCTTCTGTGCTGGGGGGAGAATGCTAAAAAGGTTGGAGGAGATTTTAAACTAGGATAGAGGGGGAGGGGAATGAAACAGATAATGAACTAAATGGAATAGAGGAGGATACAAGGTGGTATGGGGGTAGAATGGGAGCAAGTGCAAGTTTGACAAGCAGTAAGAAACCCATAGTAAATACAGATAATACTAGAAAACGTCTAGAGACGAAACCAAGTGGGCGTATAAAGGAAGGAACAGATAAGATAAAAGTACAGGCTGAAAAAAAACTTTAATGCAAGTAGCCTGACAGATAAAATGGGGAAGCTTGAATTAATAGCTGCAAGGGAGCAGTATGATATCATAGGCATTACTGAAACATGGTGGGATGAAACTCATGACTGGACAGTTAATTTAGAGGGTTATTCCCTTTTTCAGAAGGATTGAACAAATAGAAGGGGAGGTGGAGTATGTTTATATGTTAACCTGGATCTAAAACCTATTATAAGGGATGATGTTTATGAAGGGAATGATGACAATGTAGAGACTTTGTGGATATAAATTAGCAGTGGAGGTAAAAGTATAAAGAAAATGTTTGTGGGAATATGCTATAAACCACCAAATATCTGTGAAATTGAGGAAGCTAAAATACTTTTGCAAATGGAGAAGGCATCAAAACTGGGTCATGTTTGCATAATGGGGGATTTTAATTATCCAGACATAGACTGGGGCAATGAGATTAGCATTACAACAAAAGAAAACAGGGTTTGGGGTGCTTAAAGACAATTATATGACCCAAATTATTGAGGAACCAACCTGGAGAGGGACAGTACTGGATTTGGTCATATCAAACAATGTAGAAGTAATAACAAATATTCAAGTCCTGGAACATGTGGGTAACAGTGATCATAACATTGTCTCATTTGAAATAAATTATCAAAAAACAGATTACTTGGGTTCAACAAAGACTTTAAACTTTAGAAAGGCAGATTTTAATAAACTGAGGTCTAATCTACAAGTAATACACTGGGATGATATTTTTGCAGGGAAACATGTAGAAGATAAATGGGCAGTCTTTAAAACATTGTTAGAAAAGCACACTTGAGTGTATACCCTTGGGTAATAAGTACAGTATAAAAGAATTAAGTAAAAACCAATGTGGCTAAATAAACAGATAGGGGAGGAAATGGACAAGAAGAGGAAAGCGTTTAAATTCTTTAAATCAGAAGGGACGGAGACATCGTATCAGAATTATAAGGAATGTAACAAAAATTGCAAAATGGCAATCAAATTAGCAAAAATGGATAATGAAAAAAGTATTGCAATAGAAAGTAAGGTCAACCCTAATATGTTCTTTAAGTACCTTAATAACAAAAAAATGAGAAAAAAATATATAGGACCCTTTCAATGTGAGATGGGTAGGCAGATTATTGGAGATAAGGAAAAAGCAGAGGTATTAAACAAATTCTTTGCCTCTGTGTTTACCAGGGAAGAATCAGGTTCAATAGTAGTTCCGCAGGAGGAAGCCACAACCTCCATATTAATGAACAATTGTCTAACTGAGGAAGAAGTTCATAAGGGATCCCTTTGATAAAGTTGCATTTGTTGCGACGAAACGCGTCAGGGACGTCACCTACGACATTACGTCATCACGTAGTGTGCTCCTTTACGGCCGGGGAGCACATGCAGTGAATTCAAGGCCAACTCTGATACCAAAACTATTTGGAGGATTTCGAGTGAACCAGAGGGACAGCGCGGTCTGAGTGACTATATCCAGCGAACTTTGGACTCCCTGCTGCAGTTTGGACATGCCTGGTGGTGATTATATATCACAAATTGCTTTATATTGATTTTAACCTTGTGAGTGTTTTTAATCCCTCCATCCACCCTTCCCCAACATTAAATGTTACAGTGTTACACTATGGGGCGTGCGCGCTCTGTTTTTATATATATATATATATATATATATATATATATATATATATATATACGCACACATCAAATTACCCCCTCCCCATATATAAACACACACACCAAATTAAACCCCCACTCCCACATACATACATACATACATACATTTAAGTAACCACATCAACCCACAGCCTTACCTTGATCTCTCTGCTACCGACATGGAATAGACTGCCAAGGCAGAGCCTGGAGGAGGAGGCACCAAGTATGTGCTGCTGACTGCAGAACAGCTGGGAGTATGGGCTCCTAACCAGTCGGGCGCTGGGGTAGTTGAATCGGCTGAGCATATAGTAGTTCTGCCACTGCCCACATCACTATTCCCATCCCAACACACCTACCAACTCCTCCCTCATGTATACAAATTACATAGCGCAACTAGCCAAAACTAACTAATAGGGCTATAGGTCAAGCTACCAAAAATCATTACATCGTGCAAATTAAAAATTACTGGAAACAACAATATTAGCACATACATTGTAAAACATATCAAGAAAACAAAGGAGTCCTCCGACGCGTGGAGTCCAGAGTGAAAACCCTTTCAATTCCATATGCCTATGGTCGTTTGTGAGTGAGTATTCTCTTTTAAATCTTATTTCTTCATTAAACATTTTTACATTATATCCTTCTCCTTTATGTTTTGAGGCACATTTAAGAAGAATCTCCTTTTCAAGGATCTGCAGTTTATGTAAGTGTTCTTCTGTCTAATACCAATCAACATTAGTCTGTATATTAATTCCATTTTAACCAACCCTTTTCTATGGTTTGTTATTTTAATTTTCTCCCTACATGTCTTTGGAACCACGAGTATAACCACGCGCCAGAGGACTCCTTTGTTTTCTTGATTGACATTGTGTGGAGGACTTTGAATCACCTCTATGAACTCTGGCAGCGGGACTTCTCTGTGCATTTATTGAATATCTGCATTTGAATCAACACACGGTTGGCGCTACTATATCCTTTTTTTCCCTACTGCAACGACACACTTTATTCGAGCAAATACCCAGTATGTACCTGGCAGATACCTGGAATGCGCCGCTCCTCACCTCTGACAAGCCCCGTTGCGTTTGCCTTCCCAGCCTGGGTTCATGCCTGGCTGACGGGCGGCTGATCTGTTAAATGATAATGATTAGGATTTAATAGGCTGCAATGCTTCGCGTGTCTACCAGATGGCATAAATTCATGAATTGTAATGCAGTATATATATATATATACTGTGCAGTATTGCAGCCAGCGGGAATAAAATGCTTCAATCCCTGCCTGGAAAATACCTCAATGCACTCGGGCAGAAAACAGTCACAAACCTCAATACACCCGGGTATACCCGAATTCGTGGGACTAGCCGAGCTCGAATAAAGTGTGTCGCCAGTGTATTTTAAAACATATGAAGTGGTCATGAACCTCTTGAGTGCCAGTGATGCATCTTAGGCCATTCTAAGGAGAGCGTAGGTGGACTCATTGGCACCAAAGCCATTTAATGAAAATATAAAACATTTCACCCTTTTCACAGAGAGACCCTCCCAGAACTTCAGGGTCTAGTAACCCCAGGAACTAACCCATACATATAATCCATGGCCTGATGGCCCAACTGTAAAGTTAAAAAGTCGAAAACATTTTTTAAAAGACAAAAAAGAATGAAATGACTGATGGCCCAAATGTAAAACAGATTGGAGTAGTAAAGTAATCCATGTCAGGGTGGCCAATATCCATAAAAGCCCCCCTATCTCACAAAAAATTAAAATAAATTATCAATGGCCAGATCCATTACAAGACCAACCACATCACGTGAAGACCAATATTAAATCTTGATCAAAGTCACTGTTCCTCTGTAGTTTAATATGTAAAGGTTATTTCATGGAGAGAAAAAAAAATCTTCTTCTTTGTCTTCAGTTTTCATAAACGATATTCGATCTCCGTTGGCAACAGAGAAGTTATGTGAGGGCATGGTTAGTGACCACGGGGCCTATATTCTAAGCAGTAGGCCTGTTTATTATAAATGTAGCACACTACATTCTCTAATTTAATTGCACTTATGTACTAACCTTATTTTTCTCAATATGTGCCTTAAGTGTCAAAAATGATTTTAGTCAAATATTTTGGCTCACAGATGAAAAGGATATGTACTGTACTAATAAATTGTATGTGTGTGCCAAAACAAAATCCATCCATCAAAATCATCCACCAAGTGGAACCTGGTGTAAAAACCTAAAAAGTCTGTTAATAATGTTGGAATTAAGGGCTATGTACAGTATCAACCAAAAATGTACTTAACACAGAACTGATATTTCATTATATATAGATTAACAAAATATATTATTTTGACAATCTGGCTATTATAAATAACATTACACTAATAATTAATGTTTACTAATACAAGTTATAAATAAAAAGTAAATATAATTCTGTTTTAATTCAAATTGTATCAAGGTATTTAACATGAAACAATGTGTCAAACTTAATATCGTACAATTATCGTTACATATATATTTTTTAAAAATAGTACACACAAATTTCGTTCATTCCTTTTTTTAGGGTGGTGAGGGTAGGAAGGTGGATTATGTGTGTAGTTGCCTGGGGGAAGGTGATTAGGCCTCCCAGGGATGTGAGGGATGGGGTGGGGGAGGGGAGGTAACTTTTTGATGACCACACATTTATTAAGGCATTGCATGGCAATGTTTTAATAGAAAGAAAGGCAGTCAATGGGGGTAGGTAGTGTACAGTAGTTTAATTTTAGTATGTAAGCCAATTTTAATTACAGGTTACAGATTGTCAATGTTGCTATCAAGGTCCACATTCAGAGGGCGTAAGTAGCCACAGTGACAATCAATGCGTTAATGGTTTACATTTATTTGATTATTTTTGATGTAGGTTTTTTTATTCTTCCAATAATGCTTTTGTATGTATTTGCTTTGGGAAAAAGCACTATTAGCCACATTTGGCTAATATGGCTATTGCCCATTACTCTAGAAGGTGGTGGTATGATGGATGAGGGGGGTAGTTGCCCCCAGTGGGTGGTGTTATTGGTTATCCCCTTGACCACTTTAACAGTTAGTGAAGCACTGCCATGCAATGCTCTACTAGCCACTAAGGTAGTCAAGGGGGGTAGGTAGTGTTTTTTATGTTGATATTAACCCATTGTGGGCAGATAGTCATGGAAACCCATGACTACTTTACCAATTGGGCTACTAAGGTGTTTATATCTATTGTAATATATTTTAAGTAATATTTTATCTCCTATTTCAGGTTAATTTAGCTTATTTTATCTACTGTATAGTAAATATACAATGGCCAATATATTGTCCATAATACACATAGGAAAGATAAGGCTAATGCCAGAATGGAGTCGGTGATAAAGAAATTGCACTATTTCTGGCAATACTGCTGTTCTGGTAAATATCGGAACGTGATGTACAGTATAGGATGATTATACTGTACCAAATAAATACGGTATTATAACATTTTTTTTATTGGATCCGATAAAAAGTGGGTTACTGTATTTTAGTGTTGCAATGCTAATATATGGCACAATAAAAATAACACACTTTTTTTTATTGCAATACCTCAATTTTGCTTAATGCAGCTTGATGTATCCAGGCCAATGTGTCATGTGTACGAAGTCACATAATGACCTACATACAATGCACAGTTTAAGAAGGTTGTACTACTTTTTCAATCTGCTTCCTGAGTTACAGGCCCCGGTATGGGGTGCGGGTATCTCCTGTGCATTTAAATGTCCTGGTCACGTAATGCGGGAGATTTAAACAATGCAGGGCGATACCGGCACCCCATACTTGGTCCTGTAACTCGGGAAGCAGTTGGTCCCCGAGACTGAAATTAATGTGGTTCAGCTCCAGAGACCCCCCGCTTCAATACTGTGTTATTAAAATCAAATAAAAACAGCTTAATTACTTTAGCGGCTAGCCGCTAAGATAATGAAGGGGTTAAGCCAGAGTGCCTGATTTCTTAGGGGGCGGGGGGGAGGGAGTGAAGGTTAACCCCTTTGTTACCATAGTGATGGTAAACATATTTAAACAGTTTTTAAAGTTAATTTTCAATCATGTTACTCTTACCAATTTTTATAGAAAACGATGGCTGCCTATTTAGTAATTATTCACAAATACTTCCTGAATAAATTACAAATGAAGTCAGTGATATCCCTTTATGGCATTTGCTTTTGTTTCTTTAAAAAACCCTTTAGACCTTGTTAACAATATTGATGAGTTGAATATAATTTGCAGCAGTCTATCTATCTATCTTGGTTTATTAATGGACCTCTTTATATTCTTTAAACGTAAAGAAAATACAATGAGTTATTGGGTCACAAATGAATATACCGAGAATGGGAAGAAAGAAGGGAATGAATCCAGCAAAAATGAAAAGCAGATTGCTTCTCTGTCGGCACTCCAGCTGTGTTTGAAAATTTCAGCATACAACTCCCTGAAATGAGCTTGACATTGTACCTACTGCTGTTCTTTGATGCCCGGAATTGTCCTCTATGCTGGAAGCTCTCAGCATGTGGCTTTTCATAAAATTCTCACTTGTTTGTAAGAAAATAGATGAAAAGCTATGTATTAATAAGCTCGCTAACATCTTTGTGTTGCTTTTCTGTGCATTATATGATCGTTTTTTAATATGTGTCAATCCCAGCAAATAATTCTCATTTCCTACTGAGTGAACATTGTGTCAAAATTTGCTATGAAAAGGCATAATTATTTATTCTATCCATTTCTGTATATACTGTTAGGATCTGTATTTCAGATTATATAATAAAGGACCACTTGATGGCACTGTTGCTTTAAATCAGATGCAACTATTGTATGATGACAGAAAATAATGTATGAATATAATGAATTTTAGAATATCAGTCATGTTGCTTAGTCATTTCTATTGCATTCGTGGTTTAGTTACTTGGCACTGCACATTATAAAAATTAAAAATCTGTCTCTTTACTGAATATTTTTTAACGTGAAAGGATGGAGATGCCATGAATGAGTTTCTGCTAGGGATATGTATGTTAAAGTAACATTTTCTACATTTCACCAAGCAGTTTATTAGCCATGAGTTAATGAGATGGTTAGTTGAAATCAAAGCTGAATAGAGGCAATTTTGCCAAGACCTAAATTTGCAATTTTGCACAATATAATAAAAGTCCCTTGTTTCAGGCGGTTATTTTAAAAAGAGCTAAGAAATGTAAAAACATTTGACAGATTTCTATAAAACACTGTATTGTAGGTCTGCATGTCTGAATGTTAGCACATTCTATCAACACAAAGTAAACAAAATGTAAGCAAGTATGATGGTGTTACAACACTATTATATGATTTATCAACATATACAGAAGTATATTATATACTGTACAGATGTACAATAGCATGTAACATTGTAGTCCCAGAAAACAACATATCACATTGTAATGCAGATTATAGGCTAAAGCAGTAACATTCCGGGCATTATTGAAAACCCTGCTCTCTGATTGGTTAAAATTCCAGGCATTATCCACAGTAATGCCCTGAATTTCAGCACTTTGCAAAATGCAGTTTTCAATCTTTTTATTTCCAGCCAATCAGCTTTCAGAACAGCTGAGACAGGTCAGGGGATTGGTTTGAATTAAGTAAAAGCTCTGAGACATGGCAGGGGATTGGTCAAAAAGTATCAGCCACGGTTTGACTCCTCCCCTTCCTGAGCTGACTGAGATTTTCTAAGCAGATTCAGTTGAATTGGAGGGGTGGGGGAGGGGAGAGAGACTGCAAAGAAGTAAGTGTGTTGAGTATAGAGGTGCAGTGTTGTGTGTGTGTGTGGGGGGGGGTGTAGAGGTGCTGTGTTGTTTGTAGAGCTGGGGGGGAGAGTGCAAAGTTTAGTAAGTGGCTGCATTTTTTATTGTGGCTGCAGTGTGTGTGTGTTGTGCTGTTGTATGTGTAGCAGCAGTTTGTGTGAGTGTAGAGCTGATGTGTGTGTGTGTGTGTATGTATATAGAGCTACTGTGTATGTGTGTGTGTGTCAGTAGCAGTGTTTATGGGTGTAGCATGTGTGTGTAGCAGCAGAGTTTGTATGTGTGTGTAGAGCTGCTGTGTGTGTAGAGCTGCTGCTGTGTGTGTAGAGGTGCTGTGTAGTGAGTGTAGAGGAGGTACTGTGTTGTGTGTGTGTGTGGGGAGGGGTGTGTAGAGGTGCTGTGTTGTGTGTAGAGCTGGGGGGTGTGTGCAAAGTGTAGTAAGTGGCTGCATTTTTTATTGTGGCTGCAGTGTGTGTGTGTGTTGTGCTGTTGTATGTGTAGCAGCAGTTTGTGTGAGTGTAGAGCTGATGTGTGTGTGTGTGTGTGTGTGTGTGTATATATAGAGCTACTGTGTGTGTGTGTGTGTGTGTGTGTATATATAGAGCTAGTGTGTGTGTGTGTGTGTGTGTGTGTGTGTGTGTGTGTGTGTGTGTGTGTGTGTGTGTGAACACAGAGGAGGCGGCAGTGTGTGGATATAGATATCTGCAGTGTAAGAGTATATAGAGGTGGTTTCATGTATTTACCATTTTATTTTAATAAAAAAATCTATTTAACTATACAAAAGTGTCTATTAATTATGAAATAAGCCTACATTTAGCCTATAATAGTAATAATCCCCTCAGAACAGGGCAATACTGGCCAATAATGCCCTGGCTGGGTTAAAGTCTCTCGGCTTCGCCTCGGGCCTTTAATTCTTCCAGCCAGGGCATTATTGGCCAGTAATGCCCTGTTCTTCAGGGGATTATTACTTAAATATCACAGTTTGAATATCACTCAATGGTAGTGTTGGTGCAGAATATCACAACATATCTGTCAGGAAACTGCGTCCTCCGTGCTCCCCACACAGAGCACTCTCTCCCCTCAGGGAGTCCCTGGACAAACAATCCTGCCTTACCGGCCTCTGCGGCTCCCTGCCCCTGCCGCAGTCGCGGGATCACTCCGCTCGGCGATTCCTCTGCTCAGCGCCGGACGCGCCAACACCCTCCCGCGCGCACACCTGCACCATCCACTGGCTCGGTCCACGCATGTACACGCGTTACGGAGCGCGCTCATTCTGCACACTGTTCTTCCCGTCCCCCGGACCTCAGGCTCCGCCCCCGCACACCACACGAGCATACTCAGGTTACCAACAAGACTCACCTGGCCTGTTATGCCTGCACCAATCTGCCGTGTCTCCCTGTAGCTCTTCCTGTCCCGCGTCCGTTCCTAATTGGACCTTCCTGCTTTATCTAGCTCCTCTCTGCTCTCAGTCTTTGCTCGACATAGTCTCTGTATGGAAGTACTTCTGGATTCTCTCAGTGTTTTCACAGGTTCTGACGCGGCTCGTATGACTACCCCCTCTGGCTCTCGATCTCGGCACTCCTTGGACAACACTCACTCTGGTAACCCCTTGAACACGGCTTGGACTACGACCTATCTCCACTCTCCACTCCCTGACCTCGGCAAGGCATTCTTCACTCTATCTCTACAACCGGTACCGGCAAGTATTGTCTACCTTACTACACCTGGCCTGGCAACACTTTATACCACACTCCGGACACACTCCCTTTGCTGCGGGTGCGTGTATTACCATTGCCCCCTTCAGCTCAGGGGACGGGTCTGGTCTGCGGGCAGCACCGGCATAACAATATCTTACCATAACGCTTAAGAGGGGACAATGTAGCCAGCTACATCTTTATACAGGATTACAATGTAAAACTTTTAGCTATATAATTACATCTGCATGATACAGAAAGTCATAATATAGCATTGTATTATAACAGTATACTTTCTTAGCTCAGCTGCTGATAATACTAGCAAATTTGACTGAAGAAACAAAACTGAGCTACACAATATCAATGTTATATACATACATGTAGGGCATGGTGAAAAATAAATTAAAGAAGATTGGGTCTTGGATCCAAACCCTTCTGAACAATCAAGCAGTTGTGCAGTGTAAACTCTGTAAATTAATCTGTAAATTGTAGTGAAACTACAGTAACTGTGATGGTAACTTACCTACAGCTACTAAGAAAAAGTATTGGGATAATGTATTCCACAAGATGAACTTCACATGGGTTCCCAAACAGGGACACACATAGTCAGTGTTCGACAAACCTATACATTTGCACGCCCCGGGCGAGTGGATTTAACATCGTGGCGAGCTCCTATTGGCCCAAGCAACACACGTGTGGTACTAGGTGGCGAGTAGATTTTTTTGTTTGGCGAGTAGATTTTTTGGTGATTTGTCGACCACTGCACATAGTGCATCCAATATATATGATAACAGAAAAATAACCAGACAAGGCATAATCACACAATCCCATCCTGACCAAAAATATGACTGATCAGTGGAAATCTTGATTAGGCAATTATGTTATATAGCCATGACTGGTCCAGCTATGTTTCTGCCCCTACTGTCACGTAAGTCCCAGTAGCTACAGGCACTGACAGGCTATCCTGTGGGATTTACCCCCCACCCCCTCACGCAGCCTCCCTGAATGGCAGGAGAGGTAGTGTCATGGGGTCTGTGTTGCTGCCAATCCTGGTGCAGAACCTGTTCCCTCCCCTTTTGCATTATGGAGGATGTTCCAAATTATAGGAGTCAGTTCCCATCCATCCCTCCTAGGGAGAGGAGGTGGGAGTCCTCCTCCACCCCTCCTGGGAAGAGGAGCGTGTGTCAAGCTTTCCTCCACCCTCCTGGGGCTGGGAGAGAAAGATCTGTGCAAGGAACAAGGCCTCAATCATTAACTGCTGGCCAGCACCATCCAGCACCATCCAGGGATCTGAGAAACCTTCTCTACTATATGCTACTCTGTTTACCATCTGCAGTGGTTGCTACAAATAAAGACCTCATCTATATACCCCTGGCTGAGTTGCGGTCTTTTAGCCAGACGTATTGGAGAGGAAGAACTGCCATGCTAGGGACTGCCTGCAGCCTTACTGTAACCTGTCCTGTCTGGAGGCACTGTATCACCATGGAAAGAACATATGGATCGCCATAAGCCTGTCCTGGTCCCCACCTCATCGCAGACTCTCAGCTCTCCTGGACCCTCACAGGTATGCACGCACCAATACATCAGTAGTAGCAGCAACATGTTTCCATAGGGGGAGAGGGGGGACAGGGCACCAGTTATAATGCTTATCCCAGCTTTATCTTGGCAAATGGGTATTTGTAAAAGACAATTAATTAACATTATTACCACTGGTTGTCATGTAAAGCCTGTGCATTTTATGGTCCTAGTCATTCTAATTTATTCTTTGAGAGAAGAATTAGTGATTGAACAGTGTACAGTTTAATCATCTCTTTAGAAAACCGAGGCACCACAACTTGTTAAACAAAAATAATCTGTTTTAAACTATACTGCATTAGTAGATCTTAAGACCATTAAAAACTGTTTAGTAAAGTTGGGTTGGGAAAAACAGTTTGAAATATTCACCACTGCTTATTTTCTTATCATAAATCATAAAATATGCATAGGGGCCACATTTACTAGGAAGTAATATGAGACATTGGGGCTTATTCACAAAACTTCGATAAGTGGCTTATAGCACTATAGATGCCCTTAAAGTGTGATATTGCCTGTGTTGCTCTTCACAAAGATCTGATAACAGTGCAATATTGCATTGAAATGACTTTTTATAGTACTAAAACGTACGATAAGCCAAAAAATGAACAAAATCACATTTTGTTTGCCAGAAACTGCTATTCACTAAGCAGTGATAAGCATATAGTACAATACCAACTGCAATATTTTGGCGCTAAAGTTATTGAAAGATGCATAATAGCAGTTTATTTTAGTTTTACTACACAGGATTGGTACCAGAGTCCTGTGGGGACACACAAAGACTTGGAGGTTCCCTGGGGTCCCTGTGCATTTCCATGGATCCCCACTGGCCATCGGTATCAATCCTATGCAATAAAAATTAAATTGCAGCCAGTTTCATTACCTTAGCTGCTAACCGAAAGTGTTAAATAGCAGGCACTGCTTTGTTGTTGGTACAGGGGGTGGGTGAAGCTTGCAGTTACCCCAGGGTGCTTGTTTAGGCTTTGCGGGAGGGTAGCAGTAGAAGTTAATCCCTTCATTACCTTCGTGGTTTTAATTGCAAACAATGCAGTGTTGGTTACCATGCATGCGCACAAATCCAATATAGAGTGTGCATGCACAATGGTGTTCCGACAAAGCAGCACAGTGTTTAATTCATGAATCCATTTATTATCGATTATTTTACAGGTGAAACTGTACAAGAGACAGCTTGGGTATGTTAGTGGAAGATTGGATTATTTTTCCAAAGTCTTAGTTTTTTCTATTACTGTGGAAATGGAAATAAAGAGATGTACCTAGAGAAGGCACCAAAGGTCCCTTGTAAGTCCTACTATAGAAAGCAATAAATATTTTAATAAATCTTAAACCGATGTGCACAATAATACGTTTCACTAATTTACTTTTATAAATGTCATAATTTATAAAGACTGACTGTGTATCTTATCTGAACTTTCTAAGTATTGAAAGAGTGTATGTGAATAACGGGTGGGTTACATTACATAGGGCAGTACAAAATGTGTAATTCTGTAGCAATTGTCTCGAAATACTGGGCAATGAATTTAGGTTAAAGACACACCAGAACCATCTATCATTACTACAATTTACTACGGCAGCAACAATACACCATTTGGCATAAATGGGGCCGCGACATGCAAAGAAATACCGGGGAATTGCACTTGGTTTCTTGAGGCCATCGCAATATTAAGTCTAACATCCGTTCTTCATTACTAGGAACATTTAAATAAATTCACTTGGACACCAGGTTGCTGCTCACAATTCTTATATACGGTAGAACCAAAAAAATTAAAATAAGGCCACCCTGGAAAAGTCCACTGCAGGACAGTCAAATTCTTATTGTAATTATTGTTATTATTATTATTGTTATAGGGCTTATTTGATATCAGCCAGAGCTGCCCTTCGGACCTTAGAGCATTATTGCAAAACTATATTAAAACAATAAAAATATTCAAGGCTTCATAGCAACTAGCTTACTTAGGGGCTTATTCTATATCATCCAAAGCGGCTAAAATGTTCCATTGACTTCAATAGAAAAAGTTTCCATAAAAAGCCATGAAGGGCTGCTTTGGCTGATATAGAATAAGCCCCATAACAATAATAATAATAATAATAATAATAATAATAAAAACACCTTCCTGAAGGAGCATTTTACTTATACTTACACTATAACTAATAGATCTACTCCAATGATCCATTACACATCAATAAAACTGCATGATCTGACCATGTTTAAGTATACTGCCAAAAACTTTCAAATGTATATAATTTTATAAACTTGCATGTTATATTTCGCTCAAATGCTAAAGGATATAATATTTTTTAATTCCTTGCCGCAGGGCACTAATAAGTTCTACTAGCTATGTTGATGTGTTCAGGGATGTACCAAGAAGAATGTCTAAAACACAAAATTAGTTATCTACAAAAAGAGGCTTTAGCTAATCAATGTGGATTTGTCTAGAAATCTGATTAATTCTGTTGCCAGAAGAGAATACAGATACAGATCCACTGTAGTAACACAGTAAAGCTCAATATTTTTTTTCTGGTATGTCAGCTAAATGTTAAAAAAAAAAAAAAAGGAAATCCCAACCCAAACCTCACATGAAAAAATGTAAGTACAGGCATACCCCACATTAACGTACGCAATGGGACCGGAGCATGTATGTAAAGCGAAAATGTACTTAAAGTGAAGCACTCCCTTTTTCCCCACTTATCGATGCATGTACTGTACTGCAATCGCCATACACGTTCATAACTGATGTAAATAACACATGTGTAATAGGCTCTATAGGCTCCCCACTTGCGCACAGCTTGGGTACAGGTAGGGAGCTGGTATTGCTGTTCAGGAAGTGCTGACAGGCGCATGCGTGAACTGCCGTTTGCCTATTGAGCAGATGTACTTACTCGTGAGTGTACTTAAAGTGAGTGTCCTTAAACCGGGGTATGCCTGTAATGCATTTGAAACATAATGACATGGAAAATATACTTTTGTGAGTTCAGGCAGGCAAAAATAAATGTATCAATCTAATGTTTATAGATAACTAAAATCCATTAAAATGCTATCAGTAAAGCACTTATTATCACACATACATTCTTTTCATATTTGCTGTTCCTATTATTAGATGACGTGTATCTCCCACTGCAATTGCTCCATGGCATTTGTATCACCAGTACTCTGCAGCAGAATAGTATCCTGTGTGATAAGGATAAGAGATATGCCAGTTCACAGAAATTGCTTGAAATAGAATGTTGTGAATAGAAAAAGAAGCTGCGAAAAAATGCATTTGCAGCATATACTGTATAAAAATGTCTCTACTTGTCTCATTCAAACACAACATAATGTTCGATTCTTACTAAAGTGAGCAAAAGGGAGTCAAGCACACCAAAAAAAGGAAAAATCAAAAGGTAGCAAAAAAGGTAATTTAATGACTATAAAAGTCAGGGTTGCATCCAACGTTTCGGTGCCTACATGCACCATCCCTCCTGATGAAGGTGCATATTGGCACTGAAACGTTGGCTGCAACCCTGACTTTTATAGTCATTAAATTATCTTCTTTGCTACCTTTTGATTTTTTCCTATTTATGTGTTTGACTCCATTTTGTTCATGAATTTTGTTCATGAATTGTTCATGAATTGTTTGTCGTAGCACTCATTCTGTTATGTTCTCATAGAACCCTGATGGGGCATCCTAAGTAGTTTGATCTGATTTCCTCTCTCTTTTATAGTGCCGGATTCCTACTAAAGAAATTGTTAAATATAATATATATATTGAAATAAGTGTTTGAATGGGGTATTAGAACCCACAGGGGTGAAACAGATGTAGGGGTCACTATAGTGACATAATGGATAAATAAGTTACTATAGTGCTTGCACTCGTGCTTGCATATGTGGGCTAATGCATGCTTTCACTTGTGCAAACATACACACATGCACTTATACATGCATACAGACAAACAGTGATAGACACAGCACATTGATTAGGCCATCTCCATCTCTGAATCTATCCAAGAGTTTGGGGGTTACCCTGTCATTCCAAGAGACAGGCTGGACTTTGTGCAGTCACTTAATGCTGGGGCCCACGAGAGTATTATCTGGTATGCAGTGGAATAGTCTGAGTAAACTTCAAGCATTGTGAAGTACAGTCCATACATCTCTGTATGACGTCATACAGTATAGCAAGACATCTCTGTATATTTAACAGCATTTTGTCGATGGATACAGATAAATAAATTGAGAAAACAATGTGATAAATAAAGGGTCATAGAAACAATTGGCCATATATTAAACACCTTTTGCCCTTTTCACTGGAATGGGCTGCAAGGTGTCTTATGACTTTGCACAACCTAATAAATGTATATAATTTCTGACATTTTGACAAAAATACATATGTATAAGAAAAAAACTGAGAACATATGACATGAAGATAGAGTAATAACATAAATTACATGCAAGTACAGTACAATTATTTATCTATAAAACACCAACAATGCACACAGAGTTTAGATAAAAATGGACATAGGAAATTATAAGACAATAAGTGAATTAAACATAAAAGCCCAGAATAGAAAAATGAATCCTTGCCTCTTACAGCTGACAATGTACAGAACAGTACATGTGGGAAAAAGCAAAGTGAATTTAGAAAAAAAAAAAAGTAAAGCAGAGATGGGCAAATTTATTTTTCCTCAGAAGGAAATTGAATGTTTCTATAAAAATTGCACTAAAATGTACTAATTTACAACTATTTACAGAACAATATTGTCATGTCATTGTAAATTGTGTTCTATTTTGCCATAAACCGGCATATATTCATCAAAATCACGAGTTTGAGGAATTTCATTTTGAAAATGGGATCCTATTGATTTTCAGTATTTTCTCATTTCAATTATACAGTCCAGTCTCCTGATGCACATACTATAATAGCAAAATATTTATTGCTCAGAACAATGGAAACTGTAAGACTATTATGGTCTAGGTCAATACAGTTATCATGATCCAGAGACTGATGTACAATTATAAATAGACCAAAATAAATTACAAGAGGTGGCTGAAGGATAATATGTATGTCTGACTTTAAAATGCCTTAGGAATTTGAGCTGCAGATAATAATAATTATGGTTGTTGTATTGGGGCGATATACAGTAGAAAGTGGCAGCCAACCTCCAGAAGCACCTATTGTGCTGCATGCATGTAAGTCAAAAGCCATACTGTTATATTTAAATAGGAAATGCCCCTTTGCATCTCCCATCCCTCAGTTCTGCTGGGTAATGAAGTTATCAGGTACTTCTTCTATTAGGCAACCACAAGTAAATAAACCACAATAAAGTTTTAAAACACAGGATTCAACATTCTCCAACACCATGAATGTGGAGTAGAAAAGATCATATCATTAAATCTCTAGTTTGTACAGCTTCTTTATGGGTCGCCACAGTACAGCTCATGATGGCAGTTTCAGGGAGCAGGATCAGATACGGTTATTTCTTCCATGAGACAGCACTTTAATCCTGCAAATCTTTCAATATTTTCTTTGGTATATTTGCTCGTTTATAAGCAATAAGGGGCAGATCAACAAAGCTCCTGTATTGACTTAAAAAGGCGTTAACTTACAGTAAGAGCATTACATTAAGTGCTAACAGGTATCTTCAATGCTCACTAATGCTGTGCTAAGTGATATTTTCAGTTGTAACGGGCCCTTGCATTAATATAAAATTAATACTAAGGCTAATGATATGCAAAAGAGGTGGTCCCTCCAACAATGAATATCCACAGAGCTGTGTTAATGCAGGGATTTAACATTATGTAGCGCACTTTCCCCCACCCTATGGAAGATATGGTGACTACGGTGTGTTTGGTGTGTTACCTGTGGCTCACAAAAGGCCTGAACCTCCGCCGTTGGGAGCCTGGGGTGTACCTGATTCTTACGATGATAGTGCCTCCACCTGCAAGGGATCCTGACTTGGAGGGATGTACCCTTACACGAAAAATAATAATGATACATGCACACAAATATAAATGCTAACAACTGTAGCCCTCTTTCCTTCTGACTAGATGGGTCTACGGGTGCTATCTTTACCTGCTGGCTCACAGAGATCTGAGCCTCTGCTACTGGGAGCCTGGGGCAACAATATAAGAACTGGCAGCGCCTCTACTTGCCCAGGAT
>NW_027456535.1:0-17396 GCF_040206685.1 Ascaphus truei | reverse complement strand
CCTAACTGGCAGTGCATTGGTTCACAGCCCTAACTGGCAGTGCATTGGTTCACAGCCTAACTGGCAGTGCATTGGTTCACAGCCCTGCCTGGCAGTGCATTGGTTCACAGCCCTAACTGGCAGTGCATTGGTTCACAGCCCTGCCTGGCAGTGCATTGGTTCACAGCCCTACCTGGCAGTGCATTGGTTCACAGCCCTAACTGGCAGTGCATTGGTTCACAGCCCTAACTGGCAGTGCATTGGTTCACAGCCCTAACTGGCAGTGCATTGGTTCACAGCCTAACTGGCAGTGCATTGGTTCACAGGCCTGCCTGGCAGTGCATTGGTTCACAGCCCTAACTGGCAGTGCATTGGTTCACAGCCCTGCCTGGCAGTGCATTGGTTCACAGCCCTAACTGGCAGTGCATTGGTTCACAGCCCTAACTGGCAGTGCATTGGTTCACAGCCCTACCTGGCAGTGCATTGGTTCGCAGCCCTGCCTGGCAGCGCATTGGTTCACAGCCCTGCCTGGCAGCGCATTGGTTCACAGCCCTGCCTGGCAGTGCATTGGTTCACAGCCCTGCCTGGCAGCGCATTGGTTCACAGCCCTACCTGGCAGTGCATTGGTTCACAGCCCTACCTGGCAGTGCATTGGTTCACAGCCCTACCTGGCAGTGCATTGGTTCACAGCCCTACCTGGCAGTGCATTGGTTCACAGCCCTAACTGGCAGTGCATTGGTTTGCAGCCCTGCCTGGCAGCGCATTGGTTCACAGCCCTGCCTGGCAGCGCATTGGTTCACAGCCCTGCCTGGCAGCGCATTGGTTCACAGCCCTGCCTGGCAGCGCATTGGTTCGCAGCCCTGCCTGGCAGTGCATTGGTTCGCAGCCCTGCCTGGCAGTGCATTGGTTCACAGCCCTGCCTGGCAGTGCATTGGTTCACAGCCCTGCCTGGCAGTGCATTGGTTCGCAGCCCTGCCTGGCAGTGCATTCGTTCGCAGTGCAGAAGTTAAAAAGCTACGTACAAAGAAAAAAAAAAAAGGTGTATTTTAAAGTGGAGTTATTTTGAGCAGTCAGACATCCTCGGTGATCCAGGGCAGCAAAGTCTCTGATCTCAATTATCTTTACATCTGTGAGATATAACAGCAATTGATAAAGTCTCACGGCACTCCAGGAAAATCAATCAGCTGGCTGGCTACCTGCTTTGCAAATGAATCTGCGATCCACTCAAGCAGCCGGTGGTATAAAAGGAAAGGTTGGCGTGTGAATGGAAGCTGCAGGGACCCTCTTGTTATTTATTTATTTATTTGATGCTGGATTAGCAGATATTTCACTCGATGGTCCCAGCACTGTTGGGAACTTTAAATGGCCGTCGATTAAACACGTCTTTGGAAATGATAGGAAAGACCGGTCAGTTTAATTCCCTTATCTTCTTGTGTTTAAAGGATCAGTTCACCTGTTGCACCCCCCTCCTGGTACTGTTAATTTCAAGATCTTTTATTTTCTTTCATATTCCTAATTTCTGTGTAACATGCTGCATAAAGCCTGCTAATCAATACCATTAACTATTGTCTGTATTGTTATCTCTTTCATATGTCCCAGCTCAAAAGTGGCATTCTTTAGTCCTATATTTTGGCCATAAACTGAAACAATGCCCCACTGAGCAATAATACAGCATTAAAGCAGCAGGTAGCTCAATTGTTTTATAACAGGATTGAAGCAGGGGGTCTCTGGAGAGGAACCACTTTGATTTCAGCTCTGGGGACCCTCTGCTTCCAGAGATACCTCCATAGGGGGCGCCGGTATCTCCTTCATGTTTAAATGTCCAGGTCACGCGGGCCAATAGGAAGCCACAAGAGATGACGTCACGGCTTCTTATTGGCCCATGTGACACGTGACATTTAAACGCCGCCATTTCAATAGGCACACAAGTTCCCTAGCTGCAGATACCAGCACACCCTACAGAGGTAAGTGTCTCTGGAAGCATGGGGTCCCCAAAGCTGAAATGAATGCAGTTCAGCTCTGGAGACACCCTGCTTCAATCCTATAATAATAATAATAATAATAATTAAATTGCTCTTTAAACTGAGAAATATGAAAGGGACTGCAGGTTTTTATAAAGCAGAAGGTAAATCATTTAGATGTCCAAAAAGTAAGCAGAACAAAAATATATATCCTGCCCAAATAGTGCCCTCCCCACCACAGCCAGAATAAGAGCTTAATAAAATGTAGAAAAAGGCAAAGGCACAGGAAATATTTTAGAATAATTATATTATGCATAGAGTAAAGGGTCAACGTTTCAGTTCCCCTTAAGGGACCATGTTCAGGTTTTGGAGCAGGGATAGCCAACCCCAGTCCTCAAGGGCCACCGACAGGTCAGGGTTTCTGGACATCGCTGCTTCAGCACAGGTGGTGCAGTCAACGACTGAGCCACTGATTGAGTCACCTCTGCTGAAGCAGGGATTTGTATGTATGTATGTCTTTATTTTTATAGCAGCAGAAAAGGAGTAATCAGGAAATGCAACGTGGGACGCCCCTAGATACGGGGGACTAACTGCAACCAGGAAAAACAAGAAGGGTGTCCAAGGCAAAACATATTAGTCAGAGAACAGCATCTAAAATCGAGGGAGCCAATCACACCCAAAAATACTGAAAATAGAACTACTGCAAAAAAGTCATTTTAATGACAAGAAGAGTCCAAAATATCCAACGTTTCGGGGAATGAAGCTTCTTCTTTTGGTGTGCTTGGCTCCCTCGATTTTATTTATATAGCGCCAGTAATGTACATAGCGCTTCACAGCAGTAATACACGTGACAATTATATAAATAGCAACTAATACAAATAATACGTAATGGGAAGAAGCGCTTCCGACATAAAAAGTAACATTAGGAAAAGGAGTCCCTGCCCTGAAGAGCTCACAATCTAATTGGTACGTAGGAAGAACGTTCAGAGACAGTAGGAGGGTGTTCTGGTAAGTGCATCTGCAGGGGGATATCCTGGAAACCTGACCTGTTGGAGGACCGGTTGGCCACGCCTGCCATAGAGCGTCCACTGTAAAAGATGGCGGTGGATTTAAAAGGTTGGGAGTTGGCATAATTTTCGTTTTGCAGTGTAATATAAAAGCACACCCTCACAGTGATCCCATCCTTGTTCTATAGGAGGCAAAGGCGTCTTCCCCATGCCAGAGAGGATTTGAGTCCCATTCATTTGAATAGAGCATAACTCACACCTTGCACTGGGCAGCAGCTTCATATTATAAAAAAGGGCCCTTAGACTAGAAGGTTGAAGTCTGCATGTACTGTACTGTGTGTAGCCAGGGTCCCTCTGGTCCCCCTGTCTGCAGGTTTCTTTCCCCCTTGCGTGTGTGCTGCTGCAGGGGCGAGCGCGTTCCCGGGGGCTCCTGGTGGCAGCTGCGGCAGGACGCCGCCATGTTTAATATGTTTGCGCATGTGTGGAGGCTTGTGCGTAAGCAGAGCAATCGCGGCGGCCATGTTGAGGTTGGCGCGGGAGTTCGCGCCTGTGCCGTGCAATGCACAGAGGTTGGCAAGCATAGAGGTGGCCATTACATGTGTGCAAGAGCTCTTGGAAGTTGCGCATGCTCAGTTAAGAGTAGCGGCGGCCATTACAGCTTCAGACATGCGCAGTAAAGATCGCGCCCGCGGTCCCCATAGGAAAGAGCTGTACCAAGAACTACAATTCCCAGCAGCCTCAGGGGACTGCATTTTCACCCTGGTCACAGGCAGCATTGAAGCCAATAGAGCTGGCAGCTTCTCATGCTGCAAAGTTGCAACAATGTTGTGTGCAGACAGGGTTTTGTCAGTTGGATCCAGGAAGAGATTGGGGAAGGTAGTGTACACAGAGCAGGGCTCTGCTGTACTAGGCCAGAGAAACCCCAGGCCAAGTTAGGCCCCACTCCCCACTAGGTTAGTGGGTAAGTTCATAGGGATGGCCCCTTAGGTAGGGACCCTGCCCTCATCTGAATCTTGTCAGTGACACAGCTGCAGTGCTGTGTGCTCTGACAAGAAGAGACAGTGTGGCTTGCAGTGCAGCCACAGCAGTTAGTTTGGCAGTTTCAGGAAAGGCCCCTTTCAGTGCAAGGGGGGTTTGCTTTCTATAGTACCCAGTTCTATGTGATATCACCGGTGCCAGTTGCACTCAGTGATCGCGGCCTGCGTCTGGGCTCAGACAGGCTCTGCAGCAAGAGACTTTCCAAAGGTGGATCACTCCATGCGGGAGTCACCCACCGCCAGGCAGAGTTGCCGGACGTCACAGAGGAGATCGCAGAGCGGCGGATCCTTTGTGAAGAATCTGCAGCCTCAGGTGCTGGAGCACTGGGCAGGTACAGTCAGTGATCAAGTGCACCAACTTTACCAACAGTCACTCACTTGGGGTATTGTGGGACATTTGGGACTATTGATATAACGTGTGGGGTACAAAGCCCTGCGTGGTGACCGGGTAGTTGTGCCTATTAGTGTTATAGAGGGACACTGTCAATGTCATATTGTTGAAGTATGTTGTGTTGTGTTATTTGCCATATAGTAAACCCTTTTAGCCATAACCTTTGGTGTGGGCTGGTTACTTTATGGATGTTCCTATGTGAGGGCCACTCTACACTCCTAGAATCTCACATACAGTAGGTGGAGGCGCTGACAAGAAACGTTCCAGAGGATTCACCCCAGGCTCTCACTAGCGGAGGCTCAGACCTCCTGTGAGCCTGACAGGCATACTAGACCACACCTGGTAACATATAGGTTCCCCTTACATACGCCATATATGCGATTGGGTGGAGAAATACCCGTTACATGTGTATGTGGCGTGAAGTCTGCATGTACTGTACTGTGTATGTGGCGTGAAGTACAAAACGGTGGATTTTCCTTTAAATAAATAATTTTATTCTTACCCCACAAAAAAGGAAAAGTCACACGTGTATGTTTAGTTATGCCATTAATATTGGTACTGTCATTAGTGGACTGCCACAAAGGGCCTCGTTCTGTATCCACCAAAGCGACTGCTTGGGCCATGAATCCCATTTAACTTTTGGGTGAAAACGTCCCGAACGGTTGCTTCGGTGGATATAGAATGACCCCCCCTATATAAGATATAAACCCCCCTATACCGGAGGGGGCTGCAATGCGCTGTGCACAGCTGAAAGCGTTAATGGTATGTTCAGCCCTTGATACATTTTGTACAAACCTGGCCCTACTACCTCCTTCCACATTAATGTTGGAACTACAATCATTCACCCAGTAGCCCAAGCACGCTGCCTAGGGGGGTCACACTCGACTCCTCTCTCACATTCGCCCCTTACATTCAAAACATTTCTAAAACCTGTCGCTTTTTCCTCCGCAATATAACAAAGATACGCCCTTTCCTCTGTTGCTCGACTGCTAAAACTCTGACTCAGGCCCTCATTCTCTCCCGTCTTGATTACTGTAACCTCCTGCTGTCCGGCCTTCCTGCCTCTCACCTGTCTCCCCTACAATCTATCCTAAATGCTGCTGCCAGAATCACTCTACTCTTTCCGAGATCTGTCTCAGCATCTCCCCTCCTGAAATCCCTCTCCTGGCTTCCCATCAAATCCCATATCACACACTCCATTCTTCTCCTCACTTTTAAAGCTTTACACTCTTCTGCCCCTCCTTACATCTCAGCCCTAATTTCTCGTTATGCACCATCCAGACTCTTGCGTTCTTCTCAAGGATATCTTCTTTCTACCCCCTTTGTATCTAAAGCTCTCTCCCGCCTTAAACCTTTCTCACTGACTGCCCCGCACCTCTGGAATGCCTTTCCCCTCAGTACCCGACTTGCACCCTCTCTATACACCTTTAAGACACACCTTAAGACACACTTGCTTAAAGAAGCATATGAATAGCACTGTGGATAATTCTGAACACGATACATAAAGCTTGGCCCCCTGCAGACGCACTTACCAGAACTCCCTCCTACTGTCTCCGTACGTTCTCCCTACCTACCAATTAGACTGTAAGCTCCTCGGAGCAGGGACTCCTCTTCCATAATGTTACGTTTATGTCTAATGCACTTATTCCAATGATCTGTTATTTATATTATCTGTTATTTATTTGATTACCACATGTATTACTGCTGTGAAGCGCTATGTACATTAATGGCGCTATATAAATAAAGACATACAATACAATACAATACAAGCGCAGAACATCAGAAAAGCCTTTTCTTTCTTCTTTCCTTTCACGCATATTGTACCTTTGAGATATAACACGCATTAGGGTATTTATCCCCTAATAGCCACTTCTTCCCCCGGAGCCACCGCGCGGCTGTTACCGAGCTATATTTCCCGGCTTTAAATAAGTAAACCAAGTAAGTGGCTTTGATCACTGAGAAGTGACAGTGAGCGTTAGGAAAGCTTCATCGTCAGCCCGCGAGGTTCTCATAGATTAACCTATTCATTGGGAATTCTGAAGAACATACGCAGGCGAGGCAGTGGCTGCAATAAAATATTTAAAAGCCGGCTTTAAAATATTCCAGAAAGACGAGCAAGTAGTGTCAAAAGCGTAGTATGGCGAGAGTCGGATGTTGCAGTGTTTAATAACTCCATCTGTAAGTACAACACTCGCTTCCAGCGCTGGGGGCCATCTTTCTTCCAACCTTTCAAAAATGGATGAATCTTCCCCAAATATTGTAATTATTTGCAGCCTAGAAACATGCCTTTTTATTTATTTTTTATATATATATAGATACTTAAAGAGTATGAGGCATTTTTACATGCATTTATGAAGTATGCCATGTTTATGCCTGCCCTTGAAAATGTACTTGGCTTTTCAATATTGTATAAGTACAATTTTAAAGTTTCCTTTCTCTGATTTGTTTTAAATATGTTATTTATCAGAATTCTTATTATTCCCCTCGGATCTGCATGAATGTTTCAGATTCACCCCGATTACATATTTTATTGAGGTGGTTTTTTTTTTGCCATGCTTATCTGTTTTGGATATACATATTCTTATTCTCAGAAATAAGAGTTTGTAACGTGGCTCTGGTTTTAAAGGAGAAATCCAAGCACACAGAACTTTTTTTTACCCAGGATTGAAGCAGGGTAAAAAAAAGGGGGGGGGGGGTGGGGGGGGGGCATTTAGTGGAGACATTTCTTATTTCATTTATTTAAAAAATAGAAAGAAGGGAAATAATTCCTTTGAAATGTTGCACTCTTAATGGAGCTCCTATGTGGCCCTTAAGAGCCACTGCTCTCAATAATAACCCTTAACCTTTTATTCATGTACAACACTATGTAATAAAACAATAATTGCTCATTGTATCTTGATCACATTCATCTTTCAATCGTCTTCAGTTATTGTTATTTTGGAGACATATCGATGGCAAGCGGTTTAATAAATGAACACACCGGAATGCTGAATTTTAATTGGCTTGTTCCCTGCTTTGCTATAATGGGGATATTTATCTACATATTTTGTCTACAAAAGAACCTCGACATTGTTTGCTTTTGCTCAATCTGATGCTGTTTCTTGTTGCTGCTAGTTCTGCCGCCGGGCGCCATGATAAAGAACCCTGCCGTTACCGTGCTCTGGTTCCGCTTGTGTGGATTTTGGGAGGAGTCAGGCGATGCACGTAGTTATAATGGAAAACGTAGATCCACCGGTATTAAAACTCGCCCAAGACATCCAGGATGCACCACGTTTCATGCGACGCGGACATTCATGCGCATCGCTGCCACTGATTCATTTCTTGTTATAAAATGTAGCATCCCTCGTGTTTTTATGCTGCAAATCTCGGTGTGGTACCTTTCATGTTAATGTATTTTGGCTCCATCTGAACCTCTCTTTGGTGTCTGCAGATAGTACTTAGCACTAAAAGTCGACTTGTGTTGTACCGTGCCCTATCCTCCACGCACGTTAAACACACATCCTTGCCATCTCAGCTCCGATAACCACCTTTGATGTGGTTGCTCTTACGCGTCACCTTCATATTCATTTGTTTTAATGATCCATCAAAACTCTTAATGGGATGCAACGTTTTCTATTAATCTCCTCCTGTCAGTGCCGAAAGGAAATGCCTGTACAGCCTGCAATGTCACAAGCAAAAGCAAATGTTTCATTCAGATGTTTTTCTTCCTTCGTTCTGTGGTTGACTCTAGAAATTGATTCAATGGATAAAATACTGTTAATTTCCATAGGAGCGACCATGCAGTTATTCTACAGGCATGTGACCAGGTGAGGATATGCTACAAAGCCCTGGATCTCCAGGAAATGTATGCAGCCTCCCTGTCTCCTGCAGGCAGATAGTGGGAGTTTGACCGGTAGAGCAGAGCCAATAGCTCCGTTAGGCTTTTCATCTTAACTGTAACCTAAATCAACGTAGGGTTAATAGTGACGCCTATCCGTTAAAGGGAAAAACTTAACGTTAACCCCGTTTTACTCCTTCAATAGCATGTGGTTCCATGTTTCCAGCCTTTAGTGCTAATGTAATGATTTACAAACGAGGCATTCCCTCTAACATCGCATATCCACTAAAGGGAATTAATGTTGGGTTAATTAGGTCTTAACTAAAGTGGCGTTACTTTTTTCCAGAGCCTGAAATTGGGAGAGATGTGTGTTCAGTTTTGTGCACAGGTCTCGCTCCACGTGTTGTATTAAGGAGTGTTAGGGGGAGGTCTACTGTATATGTCACTTGGACCTCTCAGAAGATAGGACTCTTGGCCAGTTGGAAGTAACGCTAGCCTTTGGTAAGACAGGCGAAATGCAATGTTACTTGAAGCTAACTCAAGACAATGCTAATTTAACCTGACAATGAGTTCATGAGTTAGACATCTGCCTTTGTTTTTGCACGTATGTATATCTTTATTTATAAAGCGCCATCCAGTACATAGCGCGTCACAGCAGAAATGCACGTGACATAATAATATAACATATAATGAGAATAAGAGCTTCAGATATGACAGTAACAATAGGAAAGGGAGTTCCTGCCTCGAAGAACTTACAATCGACGTGGTAATTAGGGAGAGCTTACAGAGACAGTAGGAGAGTGTTATGGTAAGTACGTCCGCAAGGAGTCAAGGTCCGTGCATCTGAGATGTATAGTATCAGCCAGCGAAGCTACCCATATGCTTAGTTAAAGAGGTGTGTTTTCAAGGTAGAGAAAGAGGGAGCCAGTCGAATATTGAGGGGAAGGAAATTCCAGAGGTGTGGGGCAGTGAGTGAGAAAGGTTTAAGGCGGGAGAGAACTTTAGATATAAATGGGGTAGAGAGAAGACATCCTTGAGCAGAACGATAGAGTCGGGCAGGTGTATAGCGTGAAATTAGGGCTGAGATATAAGGAGTGGAAGAAGAATTTATAGCCTTAAAAGAGAGGAGAGTTTTGTAAGTAATACAGTATTTAATAGGAAGCCAGGAGAAGGATTTCAGCAGAAGAGACGCTGAGACAGTTTTAGGAGAGATTAAAGTGATTCTAGCAGCAGCATTTAGGATAGATAGTAGGGGAGGCAGGAAGGCCGGACAGTAGAAGGTTACAATAGTCAAGGCAGAAGGGAATGAGGGCCGGCATTAGAGTTTTAGCAATAGAGGGACAGAACAAAGGGCATATCTTTGCAATGTTACGGAGGTAAAATCAACATGTTTTAGCTACATTCAGAATATGAAAGGAGAATGTGAGGGAGGAGTCAAGTGTGACCCTAGACAGCATGCTTGTCATACTGAGTGTATGATAGTACTGCCAACAGTAATGTGGAAGGGGGCAGTAGGGCCAGGCTTGGGAGGAAGTATGAGGAGCTCTGTTTTTGACATGTTAAGTTTGAGTCGGTGGAGGGCCATCCAGATTGATATAGCAGAGAGACATTCAGAGAGTTTGGTCTGTGCAAGTGTAAGGTCAGGGATTGAAAGGTAAATTTGTGTGTCATCAGCATAGAGGTGATATTTGAACCCTAGGACAGGGTGCAGAGGCGGAGTAAAGGGTGCCGAGTCGGAGGACAGGGTATTGAGGCGGAGTACAGGGTGCCGAGGCAGCGGGCAGGGTGCCGAGGCAGCGGGCAGGGTGCCGAGGCAGCGGGCAGGGTGCCGAGGCAGAGGACAGGATGCCACAGTGGTGGAGGAGGACAGGGTGCCGAGGCAGACGAGGAGGACCAGGTGCCGAGGCAGAGGACAGGGTGTCGAGGTGGAGGACAGGGTGTCGAGGCGGAGGACAGGGTGCCGAGGCAGAGGACAGGGTGCTGAGGCAGAGGACAGGGTGCCGAGGCGGAGGACAGGGTGCCGAGGACAGGGTGCCGAGGCAGACGAGGAGGACCAGGTGCCGAGGCAGAGGACAGGGTGCCGAGGCAGAGGACAGGGTGTCGAGGCAGAGGACAGGGTGTCGAGGCAGAGGACAGGGTGCCGAGGCTGAGGACAGGGTGCCGAGGCTGAGGACAGGGTGTCGAGGCGGAGGACAGGGTGCCGAGGCGGAGGACAGGGTGCCGAGGCGGAGGACAGGGTGCCGAGGCGGAGGACAGGGTGCCGAGGCGGAGGACAGGGTGCCGAGGCGGAGGACAGGGTGCCGAGGCGGAGGACAGGGTGCCGAGGCGGAGGACAGGGTGCCGAGGCGGAGGACAGGGTGCCGAGGCGGAGGACAGGGTGCCGAGGCGGAGGACAGGGTGCCGAGGCGGAGGACAGGGTGCCGAGGCGGAGGACAGGGTGCCGAGGCGGAGGGCAGGGTGCCGAGGCAGCGGGCAGGGTGCCGAGGCGGAGGACAGGGTGCCGAGGCGGAGGACAGGGTGCCGAGGCGGAGGACAGGGTGCCGAGGCGGAGGACAGGGTGCCGAGGCGGAGGACAGGGTGTCGAGGCGGAGGACAGGGTGCCGAGGCAGAGGACAGGGTGCCGAGGCGGAGGACAGGGTGCCGAGGCGGAGGACAGGGTGCCGAGGCGGAGGACAGGGTGCCGAGGCCAGGGTGCCGAGGCCAGGGTGCCGAGGACAGGGTGCCGAGGCGGAGGACAGGGTGCCGAGGCGGAGGACAGGGTGCCGAGGCGGAGGACAGGGTGCCGAGGCGGAGGACAGGGTGCCGAGGCGGAGGACAGGGTGCCGAGGCGGAGGACAGGGTGCCGAGGACAGGGTGCCGAGGACAGGGTGCCGAGGCGGAGGACAGGGTGCCGAGGACAGGGTGCCGAGGACAGGGTGCCGAGGCGGAGGACAGGGTGCCGAGGCGGAGGACAAGGTGTCGAGGCGGAGGACAGGGTGCCGAGGCGGAGGACAGGGTGCCGAGGCAGAGGACAGGGTGCCGAGGACAGGGTGCTGAGGCGGAGGACAGGGTGCTGAGGACAGGGTGCTGAGGCGGAGGACAGGGTGCCGAGGACAGGGTGCCGAGGCGGAGGACAGGGTGTCGAGGCGGAGGACAGGGTGCTGAGGCGGAGGACAGGGTGCCGAGGACAGGGTGCCGAGGCGGAGGACAGGGTGTCGAGGCGGAGGACAGGGTGCCGAGGCGGAGGACAGGGTGTCGAGGCGGAGGACAGGGTGCCGAGGCGGAGGACAGGGTGCCGAGGCGGAGGACAGGGTGCCGAGGCGGAGGACAGGGTGCCGAGGCGGAGGACAGGGTGCCGAGGCGGAGGACAGGGTGTCGAGGCGGAGGACAGGGTGCCGAGGCGGAGGACAGGGTGCCGAGGCGGAGGACAGGGTGCCGAGGCAGAGGACAGGGTGCCGAGGCGGAGGACAGGGTGCCGAGGCCAGGGTGCCGAGGACAGGGTGCCGAGGCGGAGGACAGGGTGCCGAGGCGGAGGACAGGGTGCCGAGGCGGAGGACAGGGTGCCGAGGCGGAGGACAGGGTGCCGAGGCGGAGGACAGGGTGCCGAGGACAGGGTGCCGAGGACAGGGTGCCGAGGCGGAGGACAGGGTGCCGAGGCGGAGGACAGGGTGCCGAGGACAGGGTGCCGAGGACAGGGTGCCGAGGCGGAGGACAGGGTGCCGAGGCGGAGGACAGGGTGCCGAGGCGGAGGACAGGGTGTCGAGGCGGAGGACAGGGTGCCGAGGCAGCGGGCAGGGTGCCGAGGCGGAGGACAAGGTGTCGAGGCGGAGGACAGGGTGCCGAGGCGGAGGACAGGGTGCCGAGGCGGAGGACAGGGTGCCGAGGCAGAGGACAGGGTGCCGAGGACAGGGTGCCGAGGCAGAGGACAGGGTGCCGAGGACAGGGTGCTGAGGCGGAGGACAGGGTGCTGAGGACAGGGTGCTGAGGCGGAGGACAGGGTGCCGAGGCGGAGGACAGGGTGTCGAGGCGGAGGACAGGGTGCTGAGGCGGAGGACAGGGTGTCGAGGCGGAGGACAGGGTGTCGAGGCGGAGGACAGGGTGCCGAGGCGGAGGACAGGGTGCCGAGGCGGAGGACAGGGTGCCGAGGCGGAGGACAGGGTGCCGAGGACAGGGTGCCGAGGCGGAAGACAGGGTGCCGAGGCGGAGGACAGGGTGCCGAGGACAGGGTGCCGAGGCGGAGGACAGGGTGCCGAGGCGGAGGACAGGGTGCCGAGGTGGAGGACAGGGTGCCGAGGCAGCAGGCAGGGTGCCGAGGCGGAGGACAAGGTGCCGAGGCGGAGGACAGGGTGTCGAGGCGGAGGACAGGGTGCCGAGGCGGAGGACAGGGTGCCGAGGCGGAGGACAGGGTGCCGAGGCGGAGGACAGGGTGCCGAGGCGGAGGACAAGGTGCCGAGGCGGAGGACAGGGTGTCGAGGCGGAGGACAGGGTGCCGAGGCGGAGGACAGGGTGCCGAGGCGGAGGACAGGGTGCCGAGGCGGAGGACAGGGTGCCGAGGCGGAGGACAGGGTGCCGAGGCGGAGGACAGGGTGCCGAGGCGGAGGACAGGGTGCCGAGGCCATGGTGCCGAGGCGGAGGACAGGGTGCCGAGGCGGAGGACAGGGTGCCGAGGCGGAGGACAGGGTGCCGAGGCGGAGGACAGGGTGCCGAGGCGGAGGACAGGGTGCCGAGGACAGGGTGCCGAGGACAGGGTGCCGAGGCGGAGGACAGGGTGCCGAGGACAGGGTGCCGAGGACAGGGTGCCGAGGACAGGGTGCCGAGGCGGAGGACAGGGTGCCGAGGCGGAGGACAGGGTGCCGAGGCGGAGGACAGGGTGCCGAGGCGGAGGACAGGGTGCCGAGGCAGCGGGCAGGGTGCCGAGGCGGAGGACAAGGTGTCGAGGCGGAGGACAGGGTGCCGAGGCGGAGGACAGGGTGCCGAGGCGGAGGACAGGGTGCCGAGGCGGAGGACAGGGTGCCGAGGACAGGGTGCCGAGGCGAAGGACAGGGTGCCGAGGACAGGGTGCTGAGGCGGAGGACAGGGTGCTGAGGACAGGGTGCTGAGGCGGAGGACAGGGTGCCGAGGACAGGGTGCCGTGGCGGAGGACAGGGTGTCGAGGACAGGGTGCCGAGGCGGAGGACAGGGTGCCGAGGCGGAGGACAGGGTGCCGAGGCGGAGGACAGGGTGCCGAGGCAGCGGGCAGGGTGCCGAGGCGGAGGACAAGGTGCCGAGGCGGAGGACAGGGTGTCGAGGCGGAGGACAGGGTGCCGAGGCGGAGGACAGGGTGCCGAGGCGGAGGACAGGGTGCCGAGGTGGAGGACAGGGTGCCGAGGCAGCGGGCAGGGTGCCGAGGCGGAGGACAAGGTGCCGAGGCGGAGGACAGGGTGCCGAGGCGGAGGACAGGGTGCCGAGGCGGAGGACAGGGTGCCGAGGCGGAGGACAGGGTGCCGAGGCGGAGGACAGGGTGCCGAGGCGGAGGACAGGGTGCCGAGGCGGAGGACAGGGTGCCGAGGCGGAGGACAAGGTGCCGAGGGGGAGGACAGGGTGTCGAGGCGGAGGACAGGGTGCCGAGGCGGAGGACAGGGTGCCGAGGCGGAGGACAGGGTGCCGAGGCGGAGGACAGGGTGCCGAGGCGGAGGACAGGGTGCCGAGGACAGGGTGCCGAGGACAGGGTGCCGAGGCGGAGGACAGGGTGCCGAGGCGGAGGACAGGGTGCCGAGGACAGGGTGCCGAGGACAGGGTGCCGAGGACAGGGTGCCGAGGCGGAAGACAGGGTGCCGAGGCGGAGGACAGGGTGCCGAGGCGGAGGACAGGGTGCCGAGGCAGCGGGCAGGGTGCCGAGGCGGAGGACAAGGTGTCGAGGCGGAGGACAGGGTGCCGAGGCGGAGGACAGGGTGCCGAGGCGGAGGACAGGGTGCCGAGGCGGAGGACAGGGTGCCGAGGACAGGGTGCCGAGGCGGAGGACAGGGTGCCGAGGACAGGGTGCTGAGGCGGAGGACAGGGTGCTGAGGACAGGGTGCTGAGGCGGAGGACAGGGTGCCGAGGACAGGGTGCCGAGGCGGAGGACAGGGTGCCGAGGACAGGGTGCCGAGGCGGAGGACAGGGTGCCGAGGCGGAGGACAGGGTGCCGAGGCGGAAGACAGGGTGCCGAGGCGGAGGACAGGGTGCCGAGGCGGAGGACAAGGTGCCGAGGCGGAGGACAGGGTGTCGAGGCGGAGGACAGGGTGTCGAGGCGGAGGACAGGGTGCCGAGGCGGAGGACAGGGTGCCGAGGCGGAGGACAGGGTGCCGAGGCGGAGGACAGGGTGCCGAGGCGGAGGACAGGGTGCCGAGGCGGAAGACAGGGTGCTGAGGACAGGGTGCCGTGGCGGAGGACAGGGTGCTGAGGACAGGGTGCCGAGGCGGAGGACAGGGTGCTGAGGACAGGGTGCCGAGGCGGAGGACAGGGTGCTGAGGACAGGGTGCCGAGGCGGAGGACAGGGTGCTGAGGACAGGGTGCCGAGGTGGAGGACAGGGTGCTGAGGCGGAGGACAGGGTGCCGAGGCGGAGGACAGGGTGCCGAGGCGGAGGACAGCAAGGGATGGAAGAAGCAGTGAGAAGTATAATGAACAGACAAATGACAGAGAGGAGCAGCTGTGCTGAGAGAGCAAAGGTGACAGTGACAGAGCAAAGACAATCATAGTTCTTCCTGTGTCTCGTGTGCCACAAATACAATTGTAAAATTGTTTCTAAACAAATGTAAAAATGTCTTCTTAGGCGCTCAATAAAATGCAGTCCGTGGTACCGGCCTTAAAAACAGGAAAAGCATTAACATAAAGGCACGTAGCATAGAATAACCGTGGAAGGTATAAAATGGTGCATGCTGGGGCACATAATGCACGGTTTCAAGGGCAAAAATAATATTTTCATTTGATTTCATTTATCGCAAATAAAAATATCACTTGCGAGCACATTCACACGTCTCAGACAGGCCTGCTGCTTTCCTCTGCATTATCTCCTAGCATGCAATGCTTCCACTGCAGCCAGGGATTCTGGGTAATGACATGCAATTGAGCACACAGTGTCACCTTTTGCTTCAAATCCATTTTAACATGGAGCTCCCTATAAGCGTATGCCTGCCGCATTTCAGCACAGCCCGGGTTAAAGTCATGCATTTATTGAAACCCAACCAATTATTTTTAGCGACTGCAACAGATAAAGAAAAAATGATCTTAGGATAAAAACAATGACAGTAAAAAAAAATCCTTCTGCATTGTAACCCCACAGACAGTTTGGGGCTTATAGCATTTGGTTAATTTGTATATGCCTAGAGCTGCCGCAGCCAAAGCCATATAACTGTGGGGTTTATTTTTTATAGGGGAAAGAAACCCCGGCATGATCTGCTCAACAGGACATGTGACATTTGCCGGGAGACAAGCTCAATAAAAAGCAAACTGAATTTCAGGCGATTTAGCTTTACGGCTCTGCAATTAGAACGCGTCTCTCTCTCAGGCGGTCACCGGCGAGGGAGACGAGACCCGGCGACGCTGTAACTCAAATGTTTTAGCCACTTTGGATGTCATCGCGATGGTAAAAAAAACCAAAAAGAACCATTTGGGGATTTCTTAACAAGATTTAGCGACAGTCTTATCCGAGGCTCCTGTCCCATTCCCCCACTGCAGTATTTTTACAGCCTCTCTCACCTTCTCCATTTAAAGGGATGATGGATATATATAACAATAAAGCTCTCCCCAGAAATGTGTGCAATTAAGGCTACAATAGCATTTTTAAGCCGGCGGTGACATTCTGCAGCCGATTGACCTTCTGTCTTGTGGTTTATGGTGTCACCAGGTCTGCTTAATGCCGTTCTGGGCCTTATTACACATACAGTGGGGTACAGTGTTTGCCATTTGTTATGACTGCGGGTCTGCAGTTTCACTCATCTGAATGTCAAAGTTTTGAGGCTGGATTCCCTGCGTCTGAAAACAAGCGCGTCTACATTGGGAATGTGGGAGGCTCAGCCCCACCCAGGACCAAGCTAAACTGACGGCAGAGATACGTTTAATTAACCCACTCCGACCTGGACAAGGGGCGGCGTGGCTGCCCACTGCAGCTCTGAAGGGCGTTAATGGGTTAAATCCATGTGATCAAAGGGGTTAAACCCCAGTTTATTATGCCGAATACTTTGGGGGGGGAAAAGTGTGCTAATGGCAGGTTATTGCCAATTGACACCTTTATTTTAAAACAAAACGGGACAACTGTAATTTAAAAAATATATATAATTGAACATTTTTCACCTTTCCATGGAAGGGGTAGTTTTTTTTTTTACCATCTTTGGCTAATGTCATTGGATGATAAGACTGTTTGCACAGTCCTCCCAACTAGAAGGGGGTTGTTGTCTTTGTTTAGCTCTTCGTTTGCCAAGTAATTATAAAGCTGTCATTAGTCAAACAGATAAACAGAAGTCGCTGATATGCTGGAATTCAGCGGACCAGAAACAGAGGAAATGATATGACTTTTTCACAGGATAGAAATAAGTGTTAATAATCTGTTATTTGCTAACTGATATACACCAGAAGCGTTATTGACATACCGGCAGTGGCGGATATGCCATTAGGTTGAGTAGGTGACAGCCTAGGGCGGCAATTTTTTGAGGAGGCGGCAATTTGTTTGTGCGGTTGTGTGTCTTATCTTTTCCGTAGCAGACGCTCTACTGTAGCGTCGCATTGTGATGATAACGGGGTGTCATGTGCTGCTTGACGTCCATTACCATGACAACGTGGCGTGGTCGCAGCATGACCAGTGGCCGATTTCCCATTATGTCTGATAACCCCGGGCCTAGGGTGGCAAAATTTGGGGCCGGCAAAAATTTCCACCCCCATACACAAAGGCCACGCTCTCGGCCCTGTCGGGCCTGATTCCTTACCTGCTGCTGCCTCTGCCTTCTTTCTGCAGCGTCAAATGATGTCTCTGACGTTGCGTTGCCATGGCAGCAACTCTACTCACCATGGCAACGAGACACCGTGTGACGTCATGTTGTTGACGTGATGCTGCAATTTCAAAGAAGACGGAAGGCAGCAGCACAGAGGAGGTGGCACCAAGTAAGGGCCTAGGGTCGGCGGATCTGGAAATCCGCTGCTGGCCGAAACATCATACGTCGAGGAAGAGGGCCACCCCCCAGCCTACAGGCGGCAGAAACGTTCGTACCACC